>NC_139347.1:192089918-192252418 GCF_055883805.1 Amblyomma maculatum
GAAGAAAGGTTAGTAATATGTTCCATGAATCTGCGGCAACTCTTGAATTGTTTTCATTTCGCAGTACATTGATATATTAGGCATTTGAGAACGGCATGCATGTGTATAGTTATAAAGCCCTGCTGATTTTTGCGAATATTACCACTAATAGTTCTGCTGCCACAACGAAATGAAACACAGTGAAGCGAGGATAAAACGCCGGCTGTAATAAAATGAGATAGGCACCTAACTGCTGTACTCTCCGAGTCGGCTTTCCGCCGCCCTCGCAAAGCATTCGTATTTGCAGGGTAAGCATCCTCCTCTGCCCTGCAGGAGGTTTACCGTGGCAACTATCCCGCGTTACGATAGTTACTCCAAACGGTACCCATCTACTGTGGGGCCCCGCGGCCCGTCTTAGTGTTTCAAACCAAGCGCCCTTTGGTTCTATTTGTATTGGTGCTTGCCCGGGCAGCGCGAGCGCGCATGCTATCCGCGCGGAATGAGGGTGGGTTAGAGATGTGAAGGCCTGAAACAAAAAACACTGAAATTTCGGACCCCCCCCCCCCCTTTCCGCCCCCCTTTTTTGCGTTTTTTTTTCAGACGAGAAAAAAAAGAAAAAAAATAAACATTGAAAATTTCACAATGCAGTTTCAAGTTTTTATGATTGCTTTCAGTTTAGGTTTTTTGTTTTTCTTTGAATACCATTACAGCGTGCATCGTTGAATGATTGCAGGGCAGTCGTCGTATCGCCGGTGTCAGGTAGTGCTTTTCAAACGTTCGGGCTGCGATTACGCGGGTTTAAGGCCAGGTCGCATAGATGATGTATGCTTGACTTAAAACACATCTTTAATATTTGAACGGCTGAAGTAGAACAAAATGGCTGACAATTCTACAGCGCGACCCACACGGCACAAAATAATATAGGCTGCTGCGCACGTAAGCGGCTTTAGCCAAATACAAGCGTAGCATCTTGGAGAGAGATTGGGTAGGACGGCTATACATACCAGAAAATCTGGTAACACTAAGCGAGATCAGGCGTGACGGACTCGCACTTACATCTAATTTATCATCTCGGTGCAATAGAGCAAGAAGTCCGTTTCACAATATGCCATCTATAACAGCATATTCTACTGAACTTCAGAACATTAATATTGATAGTTGTATTTTGCAAATGCAGTGAAATTCCACGTAAACGAAAGTCATTTAACCGAAGTATTCTGTTGTACGAACTTTATTAAATTACCTTGCCGAAGCTCCAATGAACGCCTCAATTCAACGGAATTCAGTTGCTGGTAATTTCAGTTCTACGAACATTTTTTATAGCGTCATCCTGTGTCTCCCACCTCATACTGAGCATTTCATTCAGAACAACGTCCACTTTTTGCTGAATATTTGTACGTTGAGTGACACGTTTTATTATAGCGTGACGAAAGCTCGCCGTCATTTAGTTCTAAGCTTAGCAGACTAAATAAACAAGCTAGTAGCCACCAGAATCGCTAGCTAGATTTCCATGCTTAATTGTATCCACTGTCATAGCCACCTATAGCCACAACTTCAGCCCTACAAGGCCTCTTATCTCTAAGAAAGGCGTACGTATGCATGCTGCTTAATCGTGATCTGCTGAAGGAATGAACTGCTTGGAGGAAATGAATGCCTCAGCTGTCCAGCAGAACGCTGTGACGGACGAGGCTCGCGGGAGCTTGCACACAGTGACTGAGGTCAAGGCCACTGCACTCCTAAGTTCAAAAGTGCTGCAAAAGGTTACTGCATTACGAGTGTAATATTTACCGCAAATCGGCAGGACGACAGAAAGGCAGGACGAACACAGGCGCTGGTCGTCCTGTCTTTCTGTCGTCTTGCGCTAAAAATTATACTCGTAATGTCAGAACATGAACTATTGCAACATTTATTTATTTCAAAGCTTACTTCATTCTTCGTTTGCAAATGTGCGCAGGGGCAAATTGAAATTAGGTTGTGATATGATTCAAACACCGGATGTTTCTTGGAGCGAATAGAAATATGCTTCCACGCATTTATTTTAGTTCAGCGAACTTACACTTTACCAACATTTTCATAAGGCCCCTTGAAGTTCATTCTAGTGAAGCTCAAGTGTTGCATAATTTCCAATTTTTCATGAAAAAACTCTGAAAAGAACGTTGTTTTTTCAAGCCATTTAAATTTTCTGAAATTTTACAACTCTAGGGTGGATGAGGGCGTCGAGCAAGGCTGAGGCTCTTGCCCGGCGGGAGCCCTGCGAGAGGCCGGTGCGCGGCCGGGGAGCGCCGCGGGCCAGCCTGATGTACACGGACGATGGAGTGGAGCCTTGCCCGGACGAAGGCTGGAGCGGCACCTCCGGTGATGGGTTAGGTGTTTTTATGTGAGTTGTTGCTACGCGACAGGAATGCTCGTTAATATTCCGCTCGGAACACAAGCCCCGCCGCATCGCGCTATTCGCCCCGCAGTGTGCTTCACCTTGCCGCGTTAAAGCCCTCACCCCAGTTCTCTATTTTTCTTGGCGAGTCCGACCGCATGTTTACAGAGCAGTGGCGCGTGATGCTCTTATTTTTCTGGGTGCTGTTTTGTAGCGAGAGCTACATTCAGGGGGTTTACATGAGACCGACAAAGTCGGGTCGGGGAGGTCTGTAGGGCTGAAAACCGGCTATCGGGCTCGTGTATACGCTACGGGGGTCGAGCTAAACGACCGTCGGGGCGGGTGCTGCCAGCCCGACATTAGGGGGTGGGTTGGCTCGACCCTACCCGATGGGCGAGGGGAATGTATACGCTGAGGCGTCGGGCAGGCGCCTCCTCTCTTGCCTCCTTGCTGGTCGGGGACGGGACCGTGAGCTGTTCGTCTGAGCCTCCCTCCTCCTCTCCCGCCTGCACCTGGTTCATTGGCTCGACGCAAGGTGTAGCAGCGATCTTTGCCCGACTGAAACGAGCTCATGTAAACCCGGACGGGTCGGGCTGGCTCAGCTCCACAAACGGCTCCCCCCTACCCGTGTGGTTGTTGCACCGCTCCTACATCACATCTGGCTAGCTACATCAGTGGTGTAGTACTAATGACTAATGGCTAATTAATTACTAACCGGTGCTAATTATAGCTAACTAAGCACAAACCACGTAATTTGGGAATGCGTAGCTCTCCAGGGGCTAAGACAAAAATAGATAGTAGAGAAGCCTGGCAAACCCTACTGTGGAGCGAGGAGCAACTCTGCAGAAGCAAGCCATCCGCCTGGCGGAAGAGGTCGCAAGGAACCAAGACCTCTGCCTGCCTCTAATCGCGGAGGGCCCGGGGGAGTCTCCCCGGTCCCGTATTCCTGGATGTGGGTCGTTGTAGTAGCATCCCTCCTTTTATTTAATAACTTCTAATCAAAAACTTTTGTCCGGATGGACCTGCTGCTTTATAACGCGAATTTCGGAACTTTCTAACTTTCTCTACCCGCGATACATTAGTGGTGCAGGGAGGAGTCTGACTTTGGACTCCATCTTACTCAATGTAGCTATGACGTATGGGGTTCAACGCCGAGAAGCTAACCACCCTATCAAGGTCACTGTTATGGACAATTCCGGATAATTTAGACCGCCTTGTAGTCTTTACTGCGCATTGCCAGGGCACCATGCGTTTCACCAATGCCGAAATCACGGCCGCTGCGGGAAGGAAAACCCGTCCCCGGACTCCCGACCAGCGCCTGGGAGCAGTGATAAATGAGTTTTTAAGATTTTTAAAATTTGACAGAAGCTCCTGCACCTATTTTGTGACATTGGGTAAGAGGCCTAAAAGCCATTAAAATGCTCCTGCGCGCGAGGGATGCAAACTCCACGTAAAAAAATTCTAAACGTCGGAAAAATCTGTTTTCACGGCATATTTTATTGTCTCCTTAATTGTCTCTGGCTCCGCATTTAAACCAATATAATATTCGATCTGCGAAAGACGACAAGTAGGTGCGCCGCGCGCGGGGGCTAAACTGTTATTTCGGGAAGGTTTTGAAATTTTAGGGCGATTCGTGTACATATCCTCTTCAGCCATCCCTCAGCCGTCAATTGTACTGCTATCTGGCTCAAGTAAATGTATTGGCGGGAAGCTTTGCAGTGCTTGTTTCTATAGCATATAAAATCCACAAGCACGCCACCTTGTCCCTTTGTGAGGAGAAACAGAAAAAGATTTATCTCTACAACCGCGGCCGCCCTCAACTTCTTCCGCGTGGTCCAAGATTGTAACGAATAATTTCCGCGGTTCTTTCAGCAAGCTCTTCAGCACGTTAAATTGAGCGCGACTGCGAGGTGTGATTCTATACTTCGGCGATCATCGTGCTAGATGGTTACTGTTACTGCTGCCACGTGCGGTTTAATGCGGCCGCAAGGTGGCAAATGCAGTGCTGAATTCATTCCAGTTCCTGTGTTAACTCCTATACATTGTTTTCATCGCCGCGTGACAATATATATATATATATATATATATATATATATATATATATATATATATATATATATATATATATATATATATATATATATATATATATATATATATATATATATATATATATATATATATATACATCCCTCAGTACCATTCAATGATATTAAGAAAAGTATGTAGAACATTCCTTGTATTTTGGCAGCAGAAAAATATGTACAAGGTCATCCACTTCTAGCTATAACGCGGCTGCTGCTTTCAAATCGCCATTACGTACGACCCGACAATGCAATAAAGCTAATTCCCAGGCAGCACAAAGCATGGGCCCAATGTTGGTACTATTGTGTTGGCCCTACATAGTGCAGGATCGTTGCAACACAGTGCCAATATTGGGTCCATATATCGTGCTGCAGGGGAAGTGGCATGCCATTCGAAGCACCACCGGTCTCTCTGTGCTTGTATCGTTTTGCAGCGATATGCGTATACGTCGGACGCACTTTTGCTTGAAAACGGTGACCGTGTTATAGCTACAAGTGGATGACCTCGCACTTCACGCATATCTATGCAGCTTGTTTCGTGGGAACTTCGTACTAGGTCATAATTTCACTGGATTACACGCTTAAGAGACACAGAACCATGTAGTGCTCCGCTAATGGTAAGTTTTCGCTTAGATCAGCTATTCTGTTCAGCGGCACGGCTGCAAAGAATAAAAGCGAAGAAGCCTCTGTTTTGCATGGACACTTCACGGGTAAACTGTAGAGGCTGGTGAAAGAGCGCTGAAAAACCTTACTGCTCAGTTGACGCTTAACGGAAGCACGATAAAACTGAATTACTGCTTCTGTGGTGAACGTTACGAGCACGACCACTGTGTGTTAGTATCCCGGCGCTTCCTCCGTCAAAAAGTGTAACGTGAGGTCGGATAGCACAATGTGAATACCGTCCCACTGGAACATGCTTTACGCGTTAAGCGAAACGAAATCCTGCTTTATGCAGTGAATGCTTTTTTCTCCCGTTGTCGTCGGCGATCTTGAATTAAAAAAATGATAAACCAATACTTGGGAACTGATTTGCTGCTACTAAGACACTGATTTCCTTTCATCCGAGAGCCGAATTGGGAACGTCCAGAAACGGAACGAGATTTAACGAGACGAGGTCTCCACTTTCCAAAGCTTCTGCTCCACGCCAAAGGATGACCACAGTGCCACACAGTCGCGCATGTAAAACACCATCGGGGCGTTAGTAGACGAAGCGCTTTCGGGCATTTAGAATCGAGTCCTTCAGTTTGGTCCGGCGTCATCTCACGGTATTCAACACTTTATCAGGTGGATGTATATATGCTTGGGAGCACTCAACGCGGTGCTCAATTCTCCATTCTTGCCAGTTCTGCGTCGCGTCCTGGCCGCGTACGTTTTTGCATCATTCTGCATTTCAATGCCGCCATCTTCAGAGATGATTAAGCCGAGAAATGAATGCTGGTGAAAGGAGAGGTAGGAAGCTTCTTGGGGAAAGCGACCTCTGCGATTTATAGGCCACAGCAGAAGACTGCTGGCCCTTGCCGACTGGTTGCGGTGGTCAAGAATATTTCACGCCTACATCTACTCTCGGTTACAGAAGGGGTAGAAAATTTTTGTTAGAGTAGCTGTTTCCATGGAAAAAGCGCATCGTAGTGAGCAGGCGTAAGTCCCCCCCCCCCCCCCCCCCCCCGTTTTTAATTTAAAGTGAGGCGGGGAAAATACTGAGCCTGCCGTAGCCCCAGGAGTGTTTAAATAAATTATTCAAGAAAAGTGTATTGGAGGATAATGGGTAGTTTGAAATGGCGAGACATTTGAGAGGAGCACGGCCCTTTCGCCCCATCATCTTGATCAATCTCAAGCCGTGCACGGAGGCCTTGATTCTTATTTGTGCGCAACGAGTTTCATGTGTCTTAGAGTATAAACAAGAACATCAGCTCGCTGTACAAAACCCAAACATTCAGATAATTCATTTAGAGCACCATGGAATGACCATAAGTGTAACCCTAGCTGAATGCGACTGTCCGCACGTCCATAAATATGTTTAACTAAACGTCTTTCTATTAAACCTTCTGAACGAAATGTATTCAGAATGCTACTGTCCAACTTACCATATTTCATAATTTATTTAGGTCACCTGGATACGCAAAGCATAATCTTATATTGCGCCAAGAACTTCTTACAATGGTCGAATTTTATTTTGACATCTTGTTTTCTTGCGTTCCGCTTACAAGTAGTGTTGCGCGCTGCTTTATTTAGTTCTACAGGACTTGAGAATACTGAACGATTCCGCGTACAGCTCCAAATTAACAGATTGTAATGAAGAAGAAGACCTGGCGCCAGCACGCCGGCACGAGACACGAGCACCAGTCGATCGAGCCAGCGCTTACCTTACAAACGCCTACCTGCAAGCCTCCACCTAGCCCTAGCAAACGAGCTCGCCTTGCAATAAAGCTCGTTACAATCTTGGTAAAGGTGCGGGGTAGAGAGCGGCGACTCGTGAAGCCACCGGAAGGCGTGAAGATGACAGATCCGTCGGAAAGAGAGTCGGATAAAACAGGCATAAGAACGACAGAACATGGTGGGATTAAAACATCGTCAGCCACAGTGAGTTTGGCGCAGGTAGAAACGGTGTCGGTCGTCGTAGCAATGCAGGGGGGAAACAGCGGTAAATCAGCATGAGTGCAGTCGATAACGGCCTGATGTTGGGATAGAAAGTCCCAGCCCAAGATGACGTCGTGAGAGCATGACGTCGAGAGCGCCCTGAATACGTACTCTCGCTGTACAGGCTGCCGCAGGGTATATGAGCTGGGAATCGGCGGAACGAAGCGAAAAACCATATAGCGGTGTCGTCACTTTTGCGCACCTGGCAGCACGATGTTTCGCTTAGCACATACACAGCAGCACCGGTGTCAACAAGGGCAAGAACATCGATGCCCTCTACGGAAATAACATCAAATTCGACGGCGAAAAACGAGGGCTTGGATATTCCGTCGAAAACGCAGTTCTTGCATCTGGAACTGCGATCACTAGTTTTCCTGCGGCGGGGTTGAACGACGGTGTATGGGAGACATCTAGCGGCGACGCGGAGATGGAGATCGGCGGCGAACAGATGGATGATATTCGGGGTCGATTGGCTCGGAAGTAGGGGTTCTGGTAAAATGCCGTGGAGGTGGGTCGCAAGCGTATGTTCGGTGGTGGGCTTCGTCAAAAGAGGTCATGACGCGGCTGCGGCAGTGACGCATCCCGTGTCCAACGATGCCACAGGCGTAGCAAAATGGCAAGTTGTCTGGTGTTCGCCATGGTTGGAATCGTTGGGGGCGCGAGCGAACAGCAGGAGCGGGGATGACTCGAGGGGAGATCGAAAAGGAGGAAACACTAGCGGCGGCTGTCAGGTTATTTCAGCGTAAGCAAGCGGCGCTGTAACAGGATAAGCAGCAGCAGGAGGCGCTGCATCAGCAGGCGCTGCAGCGGGAAGAGCTGTAACAGGGAGGCGCTACAACTGCAGGGACTGCAACGGGAGGCGGATGACAAACTGACGGCATGGCCTTGGACTCTTGCTTCCGGATCAGATGTTGAAGTGTCGGTGCTAGATTTGATGGGTTCGGAACAGAGGGAAGCAGCGACAGCGGCCGTGAGACCTCCTGACGGATGAACTGTTCGGTCTGGAGCAGGAGAGAACTGCTGACTTCTCTCGTTACGTCGAGAGAAGAATAATTAACATTACCTTTGTCGTACAGCCTCCTTTTCGAAGTTTCCAGTCGGTTGAATAATCTAAAAACTTTCGAATCTCAAAATCCAGTTTTGTCTATTATGTACAACACTGACTTGCTGAATAAAAATTATCTGAGAATTCTTTTTTATACTCAGTATTGCATTTATTTCAAACCCTAAGACAGCGGTCACGACATAATTATAGATTCTCGCCGAAAACCAGCTGGAAGACCATCTACAGCAGTAATGCCATATGCGACACTGGTCTGAAATGAGCACATTGATACCGAAACCCTTCGCTTGAAGTGCCCATCTGTAAAACTAAGGTTATGGGAATTTTGGGATAACGCGTGTTAATCGAGCTTCTCCAGTTAACAAATTTTCGTTTCTTTTTCCCGTACAAGGAAGCATACTCCTCAAGTCAGTTCGCTTTCGAATGTCATGCACTCTAGAGGATTGAGCTTGCTTACTTCGGGAAGGATCATTAAGAAGAACACAGCGCCAAAATGTCCTCCCACTGAAATCTGCGTATAAAACAAGAAAAAGATGAGACAGTGTATTAGTGCCCATCGCGATTGCAGTGATTCATCATGGACTCATGGGTTCAGGTAATGGCAAAGATTACTAATTAAAGAAGGGCGAACAATTTTGTGCTCGGCGCGAAAACAGTGATCCAGCGCAGTCTCATAAGGATAGGCCAAAGTGTAAGATTGCTCATTTTACGAACTGCCAAACTTTACTGCCCTTCACTAATATAGATTCACCAGTCTCATATGGTTCGGCTTAAGTGTAAGGCTGCTCAATATTAGGAATGCCCAAGGTTTTAGTGCCTGTCGCGAGTGCAGTGGGCCTCCAAAGTCTCATAGATTGGCTAAAGTGCAAGGTTGCTAACTATAAAGAATGCACAAATTTTTACTGGCCGTCGCTGAAGCAGTGGTTCACAGCAGTCACAGAGGGTTTGGCTAAAGTGCAAGGCGTCCCTCTACTAGAAATTCTCCAATTTAGAGCGCTCCTTGCGAATGCTGTGACTCACTAGTCTCGTAGGGTTTGGCTGAAGTGCAAGGTTGCTCACCAATAAGATTGTCCACATTTTTAGCGCCCGTCGCTAATGCAGTGGATTCTCATAGGGTTTGACAAAAGTGGAAGTTTTTTTTACTAGGAATGCCCAAACATTTAGTGCCCGTGGCTAATGTGGTCATCCTCTACGGTCTGATAGGGTTTGGCTAAAGCAAAAGGATGCTCATTATTAAGAAGGCCAAAAGTTTTGTGCCCGTCGCTAATGCAGTGATCACCACAGTTTTATAAAGTTCGGCTAAAGTGCAAGGCTGCTCTTTATTAACAATGCCAAAATTTTAGTGCCCATTGCTAATGCAGTGATTCACCACAGCCTCATAACATTTGGCTGAAGTGCAAGATTGCATATTATAACAATGCCCAAGTTTTAGTGCCCGTCGCTAATGTAGTGATTCACCACAGTCTCATAAAGTTTGGCTAAAGTGGAAGGCTTTTCATTATTAAGAATGCCCAAATGTTTAGTGCCCGTCGCTAATACAGTGATTCACCACAGTCTCATAAAGTTTGGCTAAAGTGCAAGGCTGCTCATTATTACGAATGCCAAAATTTTAGTGCCCGTTGCTAGTGCAGTGATTCACCACAGTCTCATAAAATTTGGCTAAAGTACATGGCTGCTCATTATTATGAATGCCAAAATTTTAGTGCCCGTCGCAAATGCAGTGATTCACCACAGTCTCATAAAGTTTGGCAAAAGTGCAAGGTTGCTTATTATAAAAATGCTCGAAGTTTTAGTGCCCGTCGCTAATGCAGTAATTCACCGCAGTCTCATAAAGTGTGGTTAAAGTGCAAGGGTGCTCGTTATTAAGAATGCCAAAATTTTAGTGCGCGTCGCTAATACAGTGATTCACCGCAGTCTCATAAAGTTTGGCTAAAGTGCCAGGGTGCTCAGAATTATTAATGCCAAAATTTTATTCCCCGTTGCTGATGCAGTGATTCACCAGAGTCACAAATTTTCGCTAAAATGCACTGCTGCTCATTATTAAGAATGCCAAAATATTAGTGCCCGTCGCAAATGCAGTGATTCACCACTGTCGCATAAAATTTGGCTAAGGTGCAAGGCTGCTCATTATTAAGAATGCCAAAATTTTACTGCCCGTCGCAAATGCAGTGATTCACCACAGTCTCATAAAGTTTGCCTAAGGTGCTACGGTGTTCATTATTAAGAATGCCAAACTTTTAGCGCCCGTCGCTAATGCAGTGATTCTCCACAGTCTCGTAAAGCTTGGCTAAAGTGCAAGGGTGCTCATTATTAAGAATGCTACAATTTTATTCCCCGTCGCTAATGCAGTGATTCACCGCAGTCTGCAGTCTCATAAAGTTCGGCTAAAGTGCAAGGCTGCTCATTATTAAGAATGCCAAAATTTTAGTGCCCGTCGCCAATGCAGTGATTCACCACAGTCTCATAAAGCTGGGCTAAAGTGCAAGGGTTCTCATTATTAAGAATACCAAAGTTTAGTGCCCGCCGCTAATGCAGTGATTCACAGCAGTCTGATAAATGTTGGCTAAAGTGCAAGGCTGCTCATTAAGTTTGGCTAAAGTGCAAGGCTGCTCATTATTAGGAACGCCAAAGTTTAGCGCCTATAGCTAATGCAGTGATCCACCACAGTCTCATAATGTTAGGCGAAAGTGCAAAGCTCTCATTTTAAGAATGCCAAAATTTTAGTTCCTGTTGCTAATGCAGTGATTCACCACGGTCTCATAAAGTTTGGCTAAAGTGCAACGGTGCTCATTTTTAAGAATGTTCCCCGTTGCTGATGCTGTGATTCTCCACCGTCTAAATTTTCGCTAAAGTGCACGGCTGCTCATTATTAGGAATGCCAAAATTTTAGTGCCCGTCGCAAATGCAGTGATTCACCACAGTCTCATAAAGTTTAGGCTAAAGTGGAAGGCTGCTCATACTTAAAAATGCCCAAGTTTTTAGTGCCCGTCGCTAATACAGTAATTCACCAAAGTCTCATAAAGTTTGGCTAAAGTGCAAGGCTGCTCATTAATAAGAATGCCAATGCCTAGTGCCTGCCGCTAATGCAGTGATTCACCACAGTCTCACACAGTTTGGCTAAAGTTCTAGGCTGCTTATTAATATAACTGCCAAAATTTTAGTGCCCGTCGCTAATGCATTGACTCACCACAGTCTCATAACATTTGGCTAAAGTGCGAGGGTGCTCATTACTAAGAATGCCAAAATTTTATTCCCCGTCGCTGATGCAGAGATTCACCACAGTGGCATAAAATTTGGCTAAGCTGCAAAGCTGCTCATTAAGAATGCCAAAATTTTACTGCCCGTCGCAAATGCAGTGATTCACCACAGTCTCATAAAGTTTGGCTAAAGTGCAAGGGTGCTCATATTAGGAATGTCTAAATTTAGTTCCCGCCGCTAGTGCAGTGGTTCGCCAGTCTCATAAAGCTGGGCTAAAATGCAAGGATTCCTATTATTAAGAATACCAAAGTTTAGAGCCCGCCGCTAATGCAGTGATTCACCAGTCTGATAAATGTTGGCTAAAGTGCAAGGCTGCTCATTAATAAGAACGCCAAATTTTAGCGCCCATAGCTAATGCAGTGATTCACCACAGTCTCATAAAGTTTGGCTAAAGTGTAAGGGTGCTCATTATTAAGAATGCCAAAATTTTAGTGCCCGTCGCAAATGCAGTGATTCACCACAGTCTCATAAAGTTTGGCTAAAGTGCGAGGGTTCTCATTATTAAGAATGCCAAAATTTTATTCCCCATTGGTGACGCTGTGATTCTCCACAGTCTCAAATTTTCGCTAAAGTGCACGGCTGCTCATTATTAGGAATGCCAAAATTTTAGTGCCCGTCGCAAATGCAGTGATTCACCACAGTCTCATAAAGTTTGGCTAAAGTGCAAGGCTGCTCAATAATAAGAATGCCAATGCTTAGTGCCTGCCGCTAATACAGTGATTCACCACAGTCTCATAAAGATTGCTGAAGTGCAAGGCTGCTTATTATTATAACTGCCAAAATTATAGTGCCCGTCCCTAAGGCTGTGACTCACCACAGTCTCATAACATTTGGCTAAAGTGCAAGGGTGCTCATTACTAAGAATGCCAAAATTTCATTCCCCGTCGCTGATGCAGAGATTCATCACAGTGGCATAAAATTTGGCTAAGGTGCAAAGCTGCTCATTATTAAGAATGCCAAAATTTTACTGCCCATCGCAAATGCAGTGATTCACCACAGTCTCATAAAGTTTGCCTAAAGTGCTAGGGAGCACATTATTAAGAATGCTAAAATTTTATTCCCTGTCGCTAATGCAGTGATTCACCACAGTCTGCAGTCCCATAAAGTTCGGCTAATGTGCAAGGCTTCTTATTATTAAGAATGCCAAAATTTTAGTGCCCGTAGCCAATACAGTGATTCACCACAGTCTCATAAAGCTGGGGTAAAGTACAAGGGTTCTCATTATTAAGAATACCAAAGTTTAGTGCCCGTTGCTAATGCAGTGATTCACCACAGTCTCATAAAATTTGGCTAAAGTGCAAGGCTGCTCATTATTAAGAATTCCAAAATTTTAGTGCCCGTCGCTAATGCTGTGATTCACCAGACTCATAAAGTTTGGCTAAAATGCAAGGCTGCTCATTATTAAGAATGTCAAAATTTTAGTGCCTGTGAATAATGCAGTGATTCTCGACAGTCTCATAAAATTTGGCTAAAGAACAAGGCTGCTCATTTAAAGAACGCCAAAATTTGAGTGCCCGTCGCAAATGCAGTAATTCACTGCAGTCTCATACAGTGTGGTTATAGTGCAAGGGTGCTCATTATAAATAATGGCAAAATTTTAGTGCCCATTGCTAATGCAGTGATACCACAGTCTGATAATGTTTGGCTAACGTGCAAGGGTGTTCATTATTAAGAATGCCAAAATTTTAGTGCCCGTCGCTAATGCAGTGATTCAGCACTGTCTCATAAAGTTTGGCTAAAGTGCAAGGCTGCTCTTTATTAACAATGCCAAAATTTTAGTGCCCGTCGCTAATGCAGTGATTCACGACAGTCTCATAAAGTTTGGCTAAAGTGCAATGTTTCTTATTATAAGAATGCCCGATGTTTTAGTACCCGTCGCTAATGAAGTAATTCACCACAGTCTCATAAAGTTTGGCTAAAGTGCAAGGCTGCATATTAAGAATGCCAAAATTTTAGCGGCCGTTGCTAGTGCAGTGATTCACCATGGTCTCATAAAATTTGGCTAAAGTACAAGGCTGCTCATTATTAAGAATGCCAAAATTTTAGTGCCCGTCGCAAATGCAGTGATTCACCACAGTCTCATAAAGTTTGGCTAAAGTGGAAGGCTGCTCATTATTAAGAATGCCCACATTTTTAGTGTCCGTTGCTAGTGCAGTGATTCACCACAGTCTCATAATGTTTGTCTAAAGTGCCAGGTTGCTTATTAAAAGAATGCCCGAAGTTTAGTGCCCGTCGCAAATGCAGTGATTCACCACAGTCTCATAAAGTTTGGCTAGAGTGCAAGGGTGCTCATTATTAAGAATGCTAAAATTTTATTCCCTGTTGCTAATGCAGTGATTCACCACAGTCTGCAGTCTCGTAAAGTTCGGCTAAAGTGCAAGGCTGCTCATTATTAAGAATGCCAAAATTTTAGTGCCCGTCGCCAATGAAGTGATTCACCACAGTCTCATAAAGCTGGGCTATAGTGAAAGGGTTGTCATTATTAAAAATACCAAAGTTTAGTGCCCGCCGCTAATGCAGTGATTCACCACAGTCTGATTAATGTTGGCTAAAGTGCAAGGCTGCTCATTATTAAGAATGTCAAAATTTAGTGCTCGTCGCTAATGCAGTGATTCACCACAGTCTAATAAAGTTTGTGTAAACTGGGGTGCCCGCTGCTTACGCAGTGGCCGATTGTGGCACCGATCATCAGCTTCTTGTTGCCAAAATTAAGCTTCGATTGAGGAAAACGCAGAAAACTAGAAGGCCTTTCAGGTATGATCTGGATTAAATTCCATTGGAATATGCTGTGGAAGTGAGGAATCGATTTCAAGAATTAGATCTAGAAGACAGAGAGCCCGAAGAGATAAGGACTGATGTTCGTGATATAATACAAGAAGTTGCTACTAAGGTAGCTCCAAAGCAAAAGAAATGCAAGAAAGCAAACTGGTTATCTGAATAGGCTTTGCAAATAGCTGAGGAAAGGAGGATGGCAAAAGTTATGAGGGAAAGAGAAAGATACAAGGCTCTCAATGCGGATTTTCAGAAAATAGCAAGGAGAGATAAGAATGCCTTCCTGAACATACAGTGCCAAGCAGTTGAGGACAACAGCCAATTAAGGAATACAAGAGCTCTGTATAAGACAATCAAAGATATCAAAGGAAGCTTCTGTGCTAAGATGGGCGTAGGACAAACAAGGCAAGGACCTCACTGAAGCCTCAGAGATAAAGAAGAGGTGGCAGGAATACACAGAAGACCTGTACAAGAAGGACCCGAATGTGCAAACCCAACATAAGACGGTTGTGATTACTGAGCTCGAACCGGGCATCCTGAAGAGTGAAGTTGAATGGGCCT
Source organism: Amblyomma maculatum (assembly GCF_055883805.1). Classification (NCBI taxonomy): domain Eukaryota; kingdom Metazoa; phylum Arthropoda; class Arachnida; order Ixodida; family Ixodidae; genus Amblyomma; species Amblyomma maculatum. Next base: position 192,104,644 of record NC_139347.1, read on the forward strand.
CAGCTAGCCTTGCTAAAAGCAAAGCTAGCGGATTTGATGGCATTCCAGCTGAGTTGCTTCAAAACCTCAACCATGATGCTGTTAACATTCTGCATACATGATGTCAGAAGATTTGGACAACCCTGCAGTGGCCACAGGATTGGAGGAGGTCTGTTTACATCCCCATTCCAAAGAAAGGCAGTGCCAAAGATTGTTCCAACTACCGCACGATCGCGCTTAGTTCGCATGCTAGCAAGGTGATGTTGAAAATCCTCCAAGGTAGGCTGCAGCAGTATGTGGATCGGGAGCTTCCGGACGTGCAAGCTGGGTTTTGCAAGGGCAGAGGAACTAGAGACCAAATTGCCAACCTTCGCTGGATCATGGAAAAAGCAAGAGAGTTCCAGAAACCCATCTACTTCTGCTTTATTGATTATGCGAAAGCGTTTGACTGCGTAGATCACAGCAGATTGTGGCAAGCTCTCCAAGAGATGGGAGTTCCAATTCACCTCATCTGTCTCCTCAGGAACCGGTATGAAGGACAAGAGGCCACGGTCAGAACTGGGCACGCTCTTACTGATTGGTTTCCGATTGAGAAAGGAGTGAGGCAAGGTTGCATACTGTCGCCCTGCCTATTTAACCTATATGCAGAGTGCATCATGAGGAAGGCCGGTCTGGACGAGTCTTCAGCTGGAGTGAAGATTGCTGGAAAACGTATCAACAACCTTAGATATGCGGATGATACCACTTTAATGGCAGAAAGTGAAATGGAACTCAAGAGTCTTCTGATACGCGTACAAGAAGAGAGTGAGAAGTTTAAGCTTAAACTGAACATTGAAAAGACAAAGGTCATGGCGTCTTGCCCTATCAAGTCCTGGAGCATCAATGGACAAGAAGTGGAAGCTGTGACATATTTTCTCTTCTTGGGCTCCAAGATTACCTCGGAAGGAGACTGCAGCCATGAAATTAGGAGACGCCTGCTTCTGGGAAAGAGAGCAACGGTTAGCCTTGACCGCCTAGTAAAGAGCAGAGACATTAGTCTGCCAACCAAGATCCGTATAACTCGTGCTACGGTCTTTCCAGTTGTGACGTATGGATGCGAGAGTTGGACTGTGAAAAAGGCTGATCGCCGAAGAATTGACGCGTTTGAATTGTGGTGTTGGCGAAGACTCTTGAGAGTTCCTTGGACTGCCAGAAGATCAGATCAGTCGATATTGTCTACCATAAACCCTGACTGCTCATTGGAGGGTCAAATTCTAAAGTTAAAGCTCAGCTACTTTGGTCATCTGATGAGAAAAGAGGAGTCGCCGGAGAAAGATTTGATGTTGGGAAAGTTTGAGGGTCGCCGGAGAAGGGGTAGGCAGCTAACGCGATGGTTAGATGGCATCCTCGAGGCCCTGCAGATGAAATTATGTGATGTTAGGAAGATAGTGAGAGAGCGGAAAGTGTGGCGTGACATGTTGCATAGGTTCACGAAGAGTCGGACACGACTGAACGACTGAACTGACTGCTGATGCAGTGATTCACCACAGTCTAATAAAGTTTGCCTAAAGTGCTATGGTGTTCATTATTAAGAATGCCAAAATTTTACCGCCCGTCGCTAATGCAGTGATTCACCACAGTCTCGTAAAATTTGGCTAAAGTGCAAGGGTGCTCATTATTAAGAATGTCAAAATTTAGTGCCTGCTGCTAATGCAGTGATTCACCACAGTCTTATAAAGTTTGCCTAAAGTGCTAGGTTGTTCATTATTAAGAATGCCAAAACTTTAGTGCCCGTTGCTAACGCAGTGATTTACCAGTCTCATAAAATTTGGCTAAAGTGCAAGGCTGCTCATTATTAAGAATGTCAAAATTTTAGTGCCTTTGAATAATGCAGTGATTCTCGAGTCTCATAAAATTTGGGTAAAGAACAAGGCTACTCATTATAAAGAATGCCAAAACTTGAGTGCCCGTCGCAAATGCAGTAATTCATTGCAGTCTCATAAAGTGTGGCTAAAGTGCAAGGGTGCTCTTTATTAACAATGGCAAAATTTTAGTGCCCTTCGCTAACGCAGTTATTCATCACAGTCTTATAAAGTTTGGCTAAAGTGCAAGGCTGCTCATTATTAAGAATGCCAAAATGTTAGTGCCCGTCGCTAATGCAGTGATTCACCACAGTCTCATAAAGTTTGGCTACAGTACTAGGCTACTCATTACTAAGAATGCCAAAATTTTAGTGCCCGTCGCAAATGCAGTGATTCACCACAGTCTCATAAAATTTGGCTAAAGTGCAAATCTACTCATTAGTAAGAATTCCACATTTTAGTGCCCGTCGCTAATGGAGTGATTCACCACAGTCCCAAAGTTTGGATAAAGTAATAGGGTGCTCATTATTAAGAATTGCAAAATTTTATCACCCATCGCTGATGCCGTAATTCACCACAGTCTCAAAAAGTTTGGCTAAAGTGCAAGGCTGCTCATTATTAGGAATGCCAAAATTTTATTCTCCATTGCTAATGCAGTGATTCAGCACAGTCTCATAAAATATGGCTAAAGTGCAAGGTTGCTCATAAAGTTTGGCTAAAGTGCTAGGCTCCTCATGATTAAAAATGTGAAAATTTTATTCCTCGTCGCTAATGCAGTGATTCACCAAAGTCTCATAAAGCTTGGCTAATGTGCAAGGCTGCTCATTCTTAAGAATGCCATAATTTAGTGCCCGTCGCTAATGCAGTGATTCACCGCAGTCTCATAAATTTTGGCTAAAGTGCAAGGCTCCTCATTTTAAGAAGGCCAAAATTTTAGTGCCCGTCGCCAATGCAGTGATTCACCACACTCTCATAAAGTTTGGCTAAAGTGCAAGGCTGCTCATTATTATGAATGCCAAAAGTTTAGCGCCCGTCGCTAATGCAGTGATTCACCACAGTTTCATAAAGTTTTGCTAAAGTACACACGCTGCTCATTATTAAGAATGTCCAAATTTTTAGTGGCCGTATCCAATGCAGTGAGTCACCACAGCTTCATAAAGTTTAGCTTAAGTGGAAGGCTTCTCTTTAGTTCTTTAGTGGGAACGCCCCAATTTTGAGTGCCGTTGGCGAATGCAGTTTAGGGTTTGACTAAATTGCAAGGCATTGTTAAAGGTGAAGTGCATTGCTAACAATGCCTAAATTTTTAGTGGTCGTCGATAATGCGGTTATTCTCCACAATCTGATAGGCTTTGGCTAAAATGAAAGGCTGCTTATTATTAGGAAGGCCCAAAGTTTAGTGCCCGTCGCTAATGCAGTGATTCATAAAATTTTTATAGTGTTTGGCTAAAGTGCAAGGCTGCTGATTATTGAGAATGCCCAAATATTTAGTATCGGTTGCTAATAGAGTGATTCACAACAGTCTCATAGGATTTGGCTAAAGTGCAAAGGTGCTCATTGTTACGAATGTCCAAATTTTGATTGCTCGTCGTTAGTGCAGTGATTCACGATACTCCATTGGATTTGGTATAAGTCATCGGCTGCTCATTATTAGGAATGCCTCTTGGCTATATTTAGCGTCTACAGTCGGTATTACATAGGTATTGTTTGAACGTTTGCAAGTAGCTGAGCGTACCTTAGGAGGGGACGGGTCTTCCGCTTTTCTCAGCAAGGATGAAAATCCTTTTAACTGTAAATAAAGCAGAACACGTTAAATCGCGATTTTTAACAGCTCCTTAACTACAAACCTTCTAGCTTCTCATGCTTGTATTTGTTATGAAAGATACTATTTTGGCAGGTACATTTTCCATTCGCCACAAGACAAAATAGTTATGTCGGATTTGCTATCCAATTAGTCATAATTATATACTATGTGCTTCAAGAAAACCACTCTCATTTTTAAATGGCTTTTTTAGATATTTTGAAGGCTCCGGTGGTATTAATTATATCCGTGTAAGCGAACATCAGAGTAGAGGAGGAAGCGTTCAGTAGTAAGATGATTATATAATTTGATAAATAAGTCTTAACTATTGCAAGACATTTATTTGCAATCGCAGATTTGTAGTTGACCTTTGGTAAAAGAAATCTCAGCTTTTAGTTTCGAAAACGTGATTACCATCGGTGTTGAGGCTAAGAAGGTTTTAATTGTCTCGCGCAAAAAGGCAGGGCGCTTTTCAGCACCAAGTACTGCTCCAGGGCCGTCACGTTGGTTGGTTTTTGGGGTTTAAGGACCCAAAGTGACTAAGGCTATGAGAGACGCCGTACTGGAGTACTCCGGAAATTTCGACCACCTGGGGTTCTTTAACGTGCACTGACATCGCACAGCACACGGGCGCTTTGCTTTTCGCCTCTATTGAAAAGCGGCCGCCGAGGCCGGGATTCGATCCCGCGTCCTTGGGAGGAGTGGTCGACCCCAGGGCCATCAGATAGTGGCGCAAGTGCAATGTCACTTCTTTAATGCCTGCTGTGCGTTACAGCCCGCTGGTTGCAGCTTTAGCCAATGAGGGTAACACCGGACGGAGAAAGTGACATGGCACTTGCACCCTAGCTGCAGTAGGGTTGTTGTAGCTGTAGGAAGAAGGAAAAGAAAATGCACGGGCCTGCTACTGGCTCTGCAGCTGAGCCACCTTCGCTTCCTGTTGTTGTGGCTGCAGGAAGAAGGAAACGAAAATGCACGGGCCTGCTACTGGCTCTGTAGCTGAGCCACCTCCGCTGATTTTGATTTATTAATAGGAAGGGAAAGGCGCGGTAACTGTCTGACTTGATTTCTGTGGACACCGCAACCGCGCCGTAAGGGAAGGGAGGAAGATGGGAGTGAAAGTGGAAAGAGAGAAAGAGGAGCCGTAGTGGAGGCCTACGGAGTAATTTCGACCACCTGGGGATCTTTAACGTGCGCTGACACCGCACAGCACACGACGCCTCTTCGTTTCGTCTCCATCGAAACGCAGCCGCCGAGGTCGGGTTCGAACCCGGGTACTCCGGCTCAGTAGTCGGGCGTCTTACCACTGCACCACCCCGGCGGGGCCCAGCTCCGCTGCCTCGTGCGGACAGAAGAGAAAAAAGAGAAGAAGAGGGAGATAAAGACCCGCGCCGCAACAACAGCCATCGTCCACCACCGAAATGGTGCCGGGTGCAATGACGGCCTACAACAGATAAAAATTCGGTGGCAGGCCAGCTCCCGCCGCAAGTGGCGGTGAGCTACCTGTCCCAGCCCCATCAGGAGTAGGATACTAGTTGATCTTTTTTTTTCGTGTGGACGGAAGAGAAAATACAGAAGAAATGAAAAAGGAGAGGGAGAGAAGGACGCGCGCCGCAACAACAGGCGTCGTCCACCACTGAATCAGTGGCGGGTGCAATGAAACTTTGGTGGCTGGCTAGTCCCCGCCGCCTGCGGCGTTGACCTACTGTCCCAGCCTCTTAGAGCCAGGAACCACCCTTCACCCCCGGCAGTGGGGCAGTTCTTAGAGCGCAGGTATTTTGAAAGCGCGCGTCTTAAGGCGCGAGGTAGGCAAATGTATTTTAGCCACACCAGCGAAGCTAACCATGTATTAAAATTTTAACTACTGCTAATAGAGTGCCAGGTCAAAAATGTCTGCTTGCATTTAGAGGATAACGGTGGCAGGTAAAAGTTCATTATCACGGAATAGTTAACAATCTTACTTGCTAATGTTATTACCGTGCTGTCTGAAGTCCGCCAGCACTTATATTAGGCGCGGCGGAAGCGGTCTACATATTTCAAAATTCAGATTTTTTGAAAATACAAAAACTATCACTTGACTAGCGCGTTTGGGCGCCGCGGTTGTGGTGCTCCCAAATGTGGTTTGAATCAACGAAATCAGCAGCGGCCGTGATTCTAAGGCTCAGTTCCAGCTAAAGCTGACAAGTTGGCGACGGTCAGCGACCCGGCCGCGCTCGCTGCAACTTGCACCATCACGTGCGCCAACAGGGTGATGGGGCCGAAGACACCATCGCAGACATTTCGGCCTGCCGCTGAAACGAGGCCATTGAGCCCCGGCTGCAGCTGATTTAGTTCACTCAAACCACAATTAAAGTAGCACAGCACGCCCGACTACTGTGCCGGAGTACCCGGGTTCGATCCCGACCGCGGCGGCTGCGTTTCTATGGAGGCGAAACGAAGAGGCGTCCTTGTGCTGCGCGATGTCAGCGCACGTTAAAGATCCCCAGGTGGTCGAAATTACTCCGTAGCCCTCCACTACGGATCCTTTTTCCACTGTGCGATGTCAGTGCACGTTAAAGAACCCCAGGTGGTCGAAATTTCCGGAGTCCTCCACTACGGCGTCTCTCATAGCCTGAGTTGCTTTGGGACGTTAAACCCCACAAACCAACCAACCAACCTTTTTCCACTTTCACTTCCGCCTTCCTCTTTCCCCTCACGGCGCGGTTCAGGTGTCCACAGAAGCAATTGTGACAAATACCGCTCCTTTCCCTTCCTGAGAACCAATTAAATAAAGTAGCATTGTCTTGGCGTGCGGATGCGTTAGTCACGTGATATTTTTGTATTTCGCGAGCTTTAGAGCTCGCGAAAAGACACAGGTGAGGCTTGCTTTATCGCAAACAAATGAAATAGGAGTTTCTGAAAGTGCTGTTAATTTTGCAACTGACATTGTTTTCCACCCAAAAGAAGTATTTAGTCATTGAGAAAAAATGTTCTCACTTATTCATTAATTATGAGACAGCGCACAGGGAAACACAGAGACAGGAAGGGGGAGAAGCGCTGTGTTTCCTTATGTGTCTATGTGTTTCCTTATGCACTGCCTCATAGAAGCTCTGGAGGAGGCTAGAGTACTCCCTTGATTAGGCTGGGATAGGTGGGTCACCGCCGCTTGCAGCGGAGGCTGGCCTGCCACCGAATTTTTATCTGTTGTAGGCCCTCATTGCACCCGCCACCGCTTCGGTGTTGGACGACGGCTGTTTTCGCGGCGCGCGCTTTCTATTCCTCTTCCTTTTCTTTCTTCTCCATTTTCTCTGCTGTTTGCACGAGGCAGCGGAGGTGGCTCAGCTGCAGAGCCAGTAGCAGGCCCGTGCATTTTCTTTCCTTCTTCCTACAGCCACAACAAGCAACTGCCTCATAATAAATGGCATACCAACTAGCCGAATTATCCGCTTTACCAAATGACGAGCGTGGGTAGCTTGTCGGCTGCCAAATGAAGTGCGAGATTCTGACTGGCTTAGGCGCTGTGGCCAGATGGAGTATTGTACCCAATGACCAGTGTGCCAACTGCGGGGCTCCCGAGAGCCTCTCGCATGTTTCTTTCGAATGTGTAGTTGCGAGAACAATGTGGCGGCTCGCATATAGGATGTTTAACGCCCGGATGAACTCCGGCAACCGGCGCAGGCGCTACCCTTTCAAGGTGTTCACTGTGGTTCTGTTTGTGTTGTGGCCTCGCAGGTGCCTCGCTGAGGCGCGCCGCACTCCCGCTCGCGCAATGCACCCAGCCTTGCAGAGGCTGCGCCTCGTCATCTGGAACTATGTGTCTGGACAGTTAGAAACGGACGGTGAGGCGCGGTTTCTGCGGCGCCTGCCCACGCGCTCCTATTTTGTACGGGGGAGCACTCAACTTGAGATCCCTGTCGTAATTTATTAGAACCCCCCCCCCCCCCCTTTCTATTGTTTTTCCCTTTTTGGGGAATCATGTGGCCACAGGATTGGAGGAGGTCAGTTTACATCCCCATTCCAAAGAAAGGCAGTACCAAAGATTGTTCCAACTACCGCACGATCGCGCTTATTTCGCATGCTAGCAAGGTGATGTTGAAAATTCTCCAAGGAAGGCTGCAGCAGTACGTGGATCGGGAGCTTCCGAACGTGCAGGCTGGGTTTCGCAAGGGCAGAGGAACTAGAGACCAAATTGCCAACCTTCGCTGGATCAAGGAAAAAGCAAGAGAGTTCCAGAAACCCATCTACTTCTGCTTTATTGATTGACTGCGTAGATCACAGCAGATTGTGGCAAGCTCTCCAAGGGATGGGAGTTCCAATTCACCTCATCTGTCTCCTCAGGAACCTGTATGAAGGACAAGAGGCCACAGTCAGAACTGGGCATGGTCTTACTGATTGGTTTCCGATTGAGAAAGGAGCGAGGCAAGGCTGCATACTGTCGCCCTGCCTATTTAACCTATATGCAGAGTACATCATGAGGAAGGCCGGTCTGGACGAGTCTTCAGCTGGAGTAAAGATTGCTGGAAAATGTATCAACAACCTTAGATATGCGGATAATACCACTTTAATGGCAGAAAGTGAAGTGTAACTCATGAGGCTTCTGATGCGCGTGAAAGAAGAGAGTGAGAAGTTTGGGCTTAAACTGAACATTAAAAAGACAAAAATCATGGCTTCTTGCCCTATCAAGTCCTGGAGCATCAATGGACAAGAAGTGGAAGCTGTGACAGGTTTTCTCTTCTTGGGCTCCAAGATTACCTCGGAAGGAGACTGCAGCCATGAAATTAGGAGGCGCCTGCTTCTGGGAAAGAGAGCAATGGTTAGCCTTGACCGCCTTGTAAAGGGCAGAGACATTAGTCTGCCAAGCAAGATCCGTATAACTCGTGCTGTGGTCTTTCCAGTTGTGATGTATGGATGCGAGAGTTGGACTGGGAAAAAGGCTGACCGCCGAAGAATTGACGCGTTTGAATTGTGGTGCTGGCGAAGACTCTTGAGAGTTCCTTGGACTGCCAGAAGATCAAATCAGTCGATATTGTCGACCATAAACCCTGACTGCTCATTGGAAGGTCAAATTATAAAGTTAAAGCTCAGCTACTTTGGTTATCTGATGAGAAGAGAGGAGTCGCTGGAGAAAGATTTGATGTTGGGAAAGTTTGAGGGTCGCCGGAGAAGGGGTAGGCAGCGAACGCGATGGTTAGACGGCATCCTCGAGGCACTGCTGATGAAGTTATGTGATGTTAGGAAGATAGTGAGAGACCGGAAAGCGTGGCGTGACATGGTCCATAGGGTCACGAAGAGTCGGACACGACTGAACGACTGAATAGAACTGTGTTAGAGCGCAGCTCTTGGGTGCCTGTTCCTGGGTTTCGCGGCGTCGGCGTTGTCCCTTGTAACCAGCTCCACTTTCACTCCCATCTTCGTTCCTTCCCTTACGGCGCGATACACGTGTCCACAGAAACATGTGTGACAGATACAGAACCTTTCTGTTCATGTAAACCGATTATGAAATGCATGCTTTAGAGCTCAAGTGGACTTTCACTCCCACCTTCCTTGCTTCCCTTACGGCGCGATTCAGGTGTCCACATAAACAAGTGTGACATACATATCTGGTTCGAATTCTTTGCCTCAGTCTATCGAAAAGCTGAAACAGCTGAGGAGATGGGCTCCAATTTCGCATTAGGAAGTACTGTAATCGTCGCCAATTTTTTTCAGTTTATTATGTATAAGTACCCTAAAGTGTTTTGTATAGTGCTTTGATCTGTGAGTAATGTGCGTTTTCGTATGTATGTATGTATGTATGTATGTATGTATGTATGTATGTATGTATGTATGTATGTATGTATGTATGTATGTATGTATGTATGTATGTATGTATGTATGTATGTATGTATGTATGTATGTATGTATGTATGTATGTATGTATGTATGTATGTATGTATGTATGTATGTATGTATGTATGTATGTATGTATGTATGTATGTATGTATGTATGTATGTATGTATGTATGTATGTATGTATGTGTGCGTGTATGTATGTATGTATGTATGTATGTATGTATGTATGTATGTATGTATGTATGTATGTATGTATGTATGCATGCATGCATGCATGCATGCATGCATGTATGTATGTATGTATGTATGTATGTATGTATGTATGTATGTATGTATGTATGTATGTATGTATGTATGTATGTATGTATGTATGTATGTATGTATGTATGTATGTTCGTATGTATGTTCGTATGTATGTATGTATGTATGTATGTATGTATGTATGTATGTATGTATGTATGTATGTATGTATGTATGTATGTATGTATGTATGTATGTATGTATGTATGTATGTATGTATGTATGTATGTATGTATGTATGTCTTTATATTCACTAATTCGTTAACTGAAACACAAAAATGCCTACGGTGCGTCAGACGGCTGGCACTTGTATGCAAGTGGTTTCCGTTGCTTCCCCCAGATGTTTCCTCTACTCCTCGGTTAACGTTTGTCGAGACACCTTATGTGACGGGACAGACATAACGGCTTCCGTTTGCAGCTCCCCTAGCGGATTCTCCTACCAGGAGTAGACGAAGATTGGGTTCATGCTGAGAAGTTCAGCATCCCTATATTTATCAGAATAATTAATGAAGTCGCCTTCTGCGTGGGATGTGCGGTGACCGCCTGGTTGCAAAATTTGCGTGTAAAACTCTTTGCCCCGCCGGAGTGGTGCAGTGGTAAGACGCCTGACTACTGTGCCGGAATACCCGAGTTCGAACCCGACCACGGCGGCTGCGTTTTGATGGAGGCGAAAAGAAGTGGCGTCCGTGGGCTGTGCGATAGCGCATGTTAAGGATCCCCCACGTGATCGAAATTACTCCGTAGCCCTCCACTACGGTTGTTGTTGTTGTGGCTGTAGGAAGAAGGAAAAGAAAATGTGCGGGCCTGCTACTGACTCCGTAGCTGAGCCACCTCCGCTGCCTCGCGCAGACAGAAGAGAAAATGGAGAAAGGAAAGATAGATAGAGAGAAAGACGGGCGCCGCAACAACAGCCGTCGTCCACCACCGAAGCGGTGGCGGGTGCAATGACGGCCTACAACAGATAAAAATTCGGTGGCAGGTTATCCCCGCCGCAAGCGGCGGTGACCAACCTGTCCCAGCCCCATCAGGGGAGTACGATTACCACTACGGTCCCCTTTCTCTCTTTCCACTTTCATTTCCACCTATCTTCCTTCCCTTATGGCGCGGTTCAGGTGTCCACAGAGAAAGTGTGACAGATACTGCACCTTTCCCTTCCTCTGAATCAATTAAAAAAAAATCTTTTCCCTGTGGTTTTCTTTAAAAGCAATTTTCCATCATGCACATTCAACGACCATGGTGCATGGAAAATTTTCTGATCCAGGCTGAAATACAGCCTGATATTTAACGGTATCTAGCATTTCTAACAGTAACACCAGTATCTAACAAATAATAAAATATTTAAAAATCAAGCATGGTATCTAAGAGTATCTAAAAATTGGCTGGGGCTTAGCTTTGGTTAAGCCTGCTAGATTGCGAAAGCAGCGAGGCGTCGCGTCTTCTCTTGTGGAGGCATGGCGACTGACTTGGTAGACGGTGAACGCGAGTATATACTCCCGGCGCCGCCACCTACCTCTCTATTGTGACGTCGAAGCGAGCGCAGTGCCTCCAAAAGAAGGAACGCAATGCGCTGTGTCTTCACGCGTGGCTACCGGCCGCCGCTACGCGACGACTCGGCTTGGTAGCCCGTGTCTCACCCTGGTGTGACGTCAGATGTTATTAAAAAATCAAACGTGGCTACCGGCCGCCGCTACGGAAAGGCCGTTAATGAGCGTAGTATTGCTTTCGCAATAAGAATGTTAACAGTTGAGGTACGAACCACGGACTTGTGTTTACTATCCACATTTCCTCCTTAAGCGCTACTGAGGAATTTTTTAAACTGACTTTCAAAAAATGCTCATATAGGGAGCTTGCATTAAGTGATGCATGCTGGATAATCTGCCATATTGTTGCCGTTGGCAGAAGACGACACAGCACGCACTGCTACAAAGGCTCACGGTCATGTTATGCGCACATACGATGCTGGCGGGATCGGATGGGGTGGCTGTACCTGGCCCTACGGGGTTGCGACAGGTAGGTCACCGCCGCTTGCGGCGGGGGCTAGTCTGTCACCAAATTATCTGTTGCTGGCCGTCATTGCACCCTACACCGCTTAGGTGGTGGATGACGGCTGTTGCGGCGCGCGTCTTTCCCTATTCTTTTTCTTTCCTTCTCTACTTTCTCTCTTTTGTCCGCACGAGGCAGCGGAGGTGGCTCAGTAACAGAGCCAGTAGCAGGCCCGTGCATTTTCTTTTCCTACAGCCACAACAACAGGCCGGCAACAGGTTCTTCACGATTGCAAAAATATGTTTTGCACGAGTGCGAGAAGTCCCTCTAGCGACGCCGATGCGAAACAGGACTTCTCACTTACTTACTTACTAATGACTCGCACAGGCCAAAAGAGGCGAGATCGATGTAATCCGGGCAAGTATCAAACTAGTCGCCAGAACTAGAAATGATGAATGACGGCGAGGTCCAGAAGCACAGTGCTGTCAATCGCCCGCGCGTAGCTTGATCAGGCGCTCGATTTTTCGAGCATAGCGTTGTCGTATACGTTCCTTAGGAATCTGCCAACGTCTTGCACGTACGTAAGGGCAGCGCACGGACAGTCGCATGTTTGCTCGGTGGACTGTCAAGAACGATAAGGCACTCGGTCAATTTAACCTGGCTGCGCTGCTCACCGTACATTTGCTGTCAACAACATGGCTGATTACCCAGCGTGCATTGCTTCATGCGAGCTCTCTATACCCCTCGCTGAAACGGTATACGCCAGCTGGCATATGCAAGGAAAAAAGACACGTGTTTCCTGAATAAGGCACCCAACTAATTCCTTTCTACGCGTTCGAGAGACTCTGCCCGTCCCGCACTATAGGTAGCCTGCCATCCAGGATGCTTAGAGCGTCCATGGTGGATGCAGTGCAGAGACGAATGTTTTCCGTTCTAATTAATGGCCCTCACGGTACATGCACAATTGCGCCGAGTCGCTTCCAACGCTACCAACTTGATAATAGCAGAAACCTCGATTTTGGCTTCGGAAACTTCGATGGTAGAGCCCCTCCTAAGTTTTGGTTTCGCCATGCCTTCTGAAAAAAAAAAAAATAACACGGGCTTAGGAAATGTCCGCAGCAAGAGCTTTTCACTACCAGGAGCTTCGAAACTCGACGCTAAAACACCAAGGTTGCATGATGCCGGTCACGCGTCAAGACCGTGGCACCCCTATAAAATAGGCAGTAACATACTGGCGGTGTTTTGCGGCTATTTTCTACATAGCACTCATTTTTTCAACCGCGCTGCGTGCATGGATTTTCTAAATCGGTCTTGGACCAACGATATTAGCGGCGTGCGAAGCAAGTGCATGATAGGAAGTTGTGCAGCTGCTGTGAGGAAGTAGCCATGCTCGCTACCGGCATGGTGGTCAGAAAAAACAATGCTGAGGTTAAATGCGGCACGTACCACTGACAGGAGTGACCAATTACTATGCTTCTACGCTGTACGTGCATGGTATATTTAAAAATGCAAGCAGTAGTTATGCAAACAATGAACCTTAATCCTTCAGGGATATTTAAGATATTGATGTGCTTAATCCAATGGAAATCACTTCCTTCTTGGACACTTCATACGTACCAGTTCGGAGATAGTCTCCCCAAACAAGCTGCACTAGAATTCTTCGTCGTGTGCATTGTTTTCAGTCACAATGCAAGAGACAACGCTTCTCAAGAGCTATGTACAAAGTTAACGGTCCCCATCAGGTGCTTGGTGCCTTTTGTTCCAAATTTCTTACTTTATTGACCAAAATGTTATTTTAATTGTAACAGCTTCTACTAACTTTATTAACTTTTGCAGAGTTCGTCTTAGTCATTTTAATATTTGCTAAGCTTTATTAGTGTGCAATCTGTCACTCATTTCTCAAACGTGAAAATCAGGTTTTGCTTTGCCGCAGTTCGCCCTTGGCAGAGCTAAACATCCGCCCTTCTTCCTGTGTTCCGTGCTGGTTTCCAGCGCTGTTGTTAAGGTGTTTAAACAGACGGCAGGAAGGTTGCCGACATTATGGCACTTCTCTTGTAACCGCCATAAATGGTCGAAATGAGAGGTACTCAGTCCACGGAGATTCAAGTCACTCTGCAATGGCGGAGATAAATTCTACTCATATGCCTTCATATATTATTTTTCTACCGGGTAGCTGAAATTGGTCAAGTTACATATATGTAGCATTTCTTCCGTGATCTGTAACATTTAAGAGAATGTTAAATAAAGAATTCATTATGTAGTGACGAAGTCGCGCAGAACGATGATGGAGGCAGAGAAAGACGAAGTTCTCTGCGGATTATCAGACTACGAGCTAGCCACAAAGTTATGCACTGCGCTGTTCTGGTTCTAATGGCTACCAGTGGCTGAACTCCCGCCTAGCACTTACAATATATGGTTTGGTTTTGAGGGGTTTAACGTCCCAAAGCAACTAAGGCTATGAGAGACGCCGTAGTGGAGGACTCCGGAAATTTCGACCACCTGGGGTTCTTTAACGTGCACTGACATCGCACAGCACACGGGCGCCTTGCTTTTCACCTCCATTGAAAAGTTGCCGCCGAGGCCGGGATTCGATCCCGCAACCTTGGGAACAGTAGTCGAGCGCCGTAACCACTGCACCACCCCGGCGGGGCGCACTTACAATATATGCACAGAATGTCCGAGCTAAATATAACCAAGTTTATAAGAATGCGTAGTGCACTGTCCCAGTTAAAACAAAATAGAGTTGTAAAAAGTCGCCTATCCTAGCCTGTGGTACTTAAAAAACAGCACCAAACAACGCGGAAAAGAGGCGCAAGCAAAATCAGGGAATGAGTGCTTGCGTTGACGAGCTAGCCATGAACCAACTGGCCCAGCCAACGGTCCTAGTACTTTTTCTAACGATTAACATTACTACAGCCTGTATCTTTAAATAATTACCTTAAGGAACAGTGTCAAAGCAAAATTTGTAAATCGTCGCGAGGAATGACTACCTGTGTTGCCACCATGTAAGTAGCCTTTACGCAAAGCGCTCTTTTTATCGGCCGTAAACGATAATGTGCAAAGTAAACAAACATTCACATGACAGCGGTGCCCCTTCAAACTCCGGAGACGGGCCTCAAATTACAATATTGCCGCGAAACCTTCAAAACAGTATTTGTTGTTTTTAACAGCCGCCGGCATACAGTCTTATCACTCTGATTCTGGACCGCGTATCAGTTCCATAATCTTTGTTTGTTAATGCTCGATTTCGTGAGTCACACCTTTATCAGTTTTGTTGTAGCGCAAGATGCACCGATATCTGTCTCGAAGGTTCTGGCCACTCGGGTGTCTTTCCACAATGTTCCAGCCCGTGCTGGTAGCTGTTTGCGACGTTATCTAGATTGTTCTGTGCAGCCTTTAAATTGAGCGTTGACAAGTGTGACGAGCATTCTTTGTTCGACGATCGACCAACACGTTTGCTGCTATCGCCGCCGCCGAGTTGCTTAGTTCTTTTGCGGGCGCAAGTCAGCCCAATACAGAGTTAATTTCCGTACCATCAAGCCTGTGCCTTCATTTGTGTCGTCGACCCTGGTCACCACCACGTGACATCTGGTGGAGGTGCTGCCCTTGATTCTTCAAGCGAAGACCTAAGCCATGTTCCTGTCGCCCTGGAAGACCAGCCTACAGGTCACCGAGCCATCCGCCGACTTCAAGGCCTACAACCCGAACACGGTCTGCTGCCTGAACCCATTCGATCTAGGAAGGCATCGACGCTGACATTGGCCCAGCCTACTATAGCACCGGTTGTTTTCGTCCAGCATCGTGAGCCCCCCCCCCCCCTGCTTCCATGGACGACCGGATGAAGATGCGGGAGACTGGATGGACCTTTTCGACCTTGTGGCAGAATTCAACGGTTGGAACGACGCTGAGAAACTCAGGCAGGTCTACTTTGTTCTTCAAGGACATGCCAGAGTTTGGTTTGAAAATCACGAGACTTCTTTCAAGGATTGGGAGATATTCAAGGCACAGTTCTTGATGGTCTTTACAAGTTCTGTCCGAAAAGAAAGAGCTCAGGCCCTCCTCCAATTAAGAATTCAACTACCAAACGAGCCCGTCCTGGTCTACGTAGAGGAGATGAAACGCCTGTTTCGCCGCGCCGACCCTAACATGACCGAAGATGAGATAGTGAAATTTCTAATGCGAGGAGTTAAAGAGTCGCTTTTTGCGGGGCTTGTCCGCAACCCGCCGAAAAGTGTGGAAGAATTTGAGAGTGAAGCATCGATCGAGAAGACGTTGGATACCCGGATGCGCCACTATGAACGACCACTTCAACCAGAATACTCATGCCACTACCCCAGCACATCTGCAAGCGGAGAGAACCTTCGGGACCTAATCCGGGAGATCGTGCGAGGGGAGCTCCGCCGAGTGCTGCCATCATCGCAACAACCCCAAGTGGCGACGCTCGCGGACGTCGTCCGTGAAGAAGTTCAGCAGGCGCTGGGCGTTCCTGAAGCGACGGCTGCGACTGCTCCAGCGCAAGAGGCAACAGCGATGAACTACGCTGGTGCATTACGTCGCTCTGCGCCCCCGACGTGATCACTTTCCGAGCCCTCGCCGTTACCGCCCTGTTCCTGAAAACCGCCCCTTGGCCCCCGTCCGCCAAGCCTACCAACGACCCCAGAAAGTGCGACGCCTGGAGGACAGCAAACAACCGACCGCTTTGCTTCCATTGTGGTGAGGCAGGACAAATCCTCCGTCACTGCCCGTACAGGCGGATCGGCCTCCGTGGTTTCGCTGTCGACGCCCCACGACCCCGTCCTGGCGAGCGACCACAGGAAATCGATGATTTCCTGCGCAGCGGAGAGCACTCGTCGCTCTTCGCTGCGTTACAACCGCTTGGGATGGCCCGCTGATTCGCACCGCAGGTGGCAACCTGATTACTCCATCGGGACGATGTACTGCAAGAATAACCGTAAATGGGCGTAGTTACCCCATCAGCTTTGTGGTTTTGCAGCCGTGTTCTAGCGAAGTGATTTTAGGCATGGACTTCCTGAATGAAAATAGGGCTATCATCGACCTCCGATCCAAGCTCATCAAGCTCTCTGCAGACAAAGCCATACCTGCTACGACGACTTCAACGCAACACGTCGCTCTAAACGTCCTCGACGGAGAATTGACCATGCCGCCCCGATCAAGCGTCGCCGTCAGCGTAGGTAGCACAGACATCGAAACCGCTGAAGGCATCGTCGAAGGAAATATCCAATTGCTCTTGGAACGATGTATCGGCATCGCAAGAGGCATCGCGAAATTCCGGAGAGGACAAGCTCAGGTGCTGGTAACAAACTTCACTGAAGAATACCGGCATCTCAACAAGGGCACGACCATCGCTTTTCTCGGCGAATTAGCGGACTTCAAAGACGTATTCGCCCTCCACGACCAACCACTGGAAGACGCACCGGACCAATTCGGTCAGCCCACATTTGACATCAACCCAGTATTGACCCACAGCAGGAAAAACCAGATTCGCAGTCTTGTTCGAAACTACAGGGAGTGCTTCTCGTCATCATCGAATGTACGACAAACACCACTGGCCAAGCACCGCATTATAACGGGCGAATACGACCGACCTCTGCGCCAAAGCCCTTATCGTGTATCGCCTCGAGAACGGCAGGCCATTCGCGATCAAGTTGAGGAAATGCTGCGTGAGGACGTAATCTATCCATCGAACAGCCCCTGGGCGGCACCAGTCGTTTCGGTCAAGAAGAAAGACAGCACACTTCGCTTCTGCGTTGATTACCGCCGCTTGAATAGCATAACGAAGAAGGATGTCTACCCGCTTCCCCGCATCGATGACACTCTCGACCGGCTCTGCAATGCAAGGTATTTCTCATCGATGGACCTGAAGAGCGGATATTGGCAAATTGAGGTCGACGAAAGAGATCGCGAGAAGACCTCATTCATCACACCGGACGGCCTTTATGAGTTCAAGGTGATGCCATTTGGCCTCTGCTCCGCACCAGCCACGTTTCAACGAGTAATTAACACAGTCCTGGCGCGCTTGAAGTGGCAAATTTGTTTGGTATATTTGGACGACGTTGTTGTCTTCTCGTCAAACTTTGAAGACCACCTAGAACGACTACAGACAGTGCAGGAAGCCATCAAGTCACCGGGACTAACGCTAAAAGCAGAGAAGTGTCACTTCGCCTACGAAGAACTCCGGTTCCTAGGTCACATCGTTAGCAAGGACGGTATTCGCCCAGACCCAGAGAAAACAGCTGCAATCGCACAATTCCCACCGCCTGCCGACAAGAAAGCTGTGCGCCGATTCCTTGGGCTGTGCGCTTATTATCGAGGATTTGTCAGAAACTTTTCGCGGATCGCCGAACCGTTGACGCAGCTTACAAAGGCTGACGTACCTTTTAAATGGGAAGCGCCGCAAGGAGAAGCCTTCGACGAACTCAAACGCCGCCTGCAATGCCCTCCTGTACATGGCCACTTTGATGAAAACGCCGAGACCGAAATTCACACCGACGCGAGCAGTGTGGGCCTAGGAGCCGTTCTCGTCCAGAAGAGTGCCGGACAGGAGAAAGTAATCGCCTACGCTAGCAGGGCGCTCACAAAAGCCGAAGTCAATTTCTCGACGACCGAGAAGGAGTGCCTTGCAATCATCTGGGCCACTTCTAAGTTTCGTCCACACCTAAACGGCCGACTATTCAAGGTGGTAAGCGACCATCACGCGCTCTGCTGGCTGGGTAATTTGAAAGATCCTTCCGGCCGCCTTGCCAGATGAAGCCTACGACTTTAAGAGTTTGACATGACTGTAGTCTATAAGACGGGCCGGAAGCATTCCGACGCAGACTGCTTATCCCGCGCTCCCGTCGATGCTCCCCCGAAGGACGATGACGACGACGCCTTTTTGGGACCGGTAAGCGCCAGCAGTTTCGCAGAACAACAGCGATCAGACCCTGAGCTGAAAGCGCTAGCCGATTACTTGGAAGGAAAGACCGCTTCCCCTCTTGCTGTGTTCAGGTGACATTTGTCATCGTTCGCGTTAAGCAATGGCCTCCTCGTGAAGAACTTCGCACCCAACAAGACCGCGAAGCTTCTCGTAGTGCCTAAAACCCTTCGGCAAGAAATTCTGCAGGCGTTGCACGATGAGCCCACAGCAGGCCACCTCGGATTTGCGCGCACGTTGCGTCGAATCCAGAAGTATTACTGGCCGCGACTGCCTGCCGAAGTTGCCCACTACGTGAAGACGTGTCTTGAGTGCCAACGACGCAAGACGCCGCCCATCAGACCAGCAGGACTGCTAAACCCGATTTCGCCCCTAATCCTGCCCTTTCAACAAATTGGGATGGACCTCCTCGGCCCCTTTCCATCTTCGTCTATGGGTAGCAAGTGGATCATCGTGGCCACTGACTACCTTACACGTTACGACGAAGCAAGAGCACTACCAAATGGTACCGCGGCAGAAGTCGCCAAAGTTTTTGTCGAACAAATTCTCTTGTGACACGGCGCCCTAGAAGTGCTCATCACGGACAGGGGAACGGCGTTTACGGCAGAGTTGACGCAAGCCATCGACGAACAACTGTGTACCATCCCCAGACCAATGGCCTTACGGAGCGCCTGAACAAAACGATCGCGGACATGATCGCTATGTACGTCGATGCTGAACACAAGACCTGGGACGCCATCTTGCCTTACGTGATCTTCGCGTATAACACGGCAGTCCAGGAGGCGACCAGAGCGACCCCGTTTAGGCTTGTGTACGGCAGGGAGCCCACGACGACGCTCGACGCAATGCTGCCGCACGTAACCAGTGAAGACAACCTTGACGTCGCCGCCTACCTACAGCGTGCAGAGGAAGCCCGACGACTCGCACGGTTGCGTATTAAAGACCAACAGCGCACCGACAGGCGACGATACAACTTAAGACGCCGCCACGCAGAGTACAATCCAGGAGACCAAGTGTGGGTTTGGACACCAATTCGCCGTCGCGGATTAAGTGAAAAGTTGTTGCGTCGATACTTTGGGCCGAACAAAATCATTCGCCGCGTCGGACCACTGGACTATGAAGTCATTCGGGACGGAACGTCAACATCACAACGGCGACGCGCACGCACAGAAATTGTACATGTTGTACGTCTGAAGCCCCATTACGCGCGTTAAAGAATCTGTGGTGTTTAAACTTTGCAGTGTTTATGTTTAAGTTTCTTTGTTTTGGAACATCTTTAAGGGGGGAGTAATGCCGCGAAACCTTCAAAACAGTATTTGTTGTTTTTAACAGCCGCCGGCATACAGTCTTATCACTCTGATTCTGGACCGCGTATCAGTTCCATAATCTTTGTTTGTTAATGCTCGATTTCGTGAGTCACACCTTTATCAGTGTAGCGCAAGATGCACCGATATCTGTCTCGAAGGTTCGGGCCACTCGGGTGTGTTTCCACAATGTTCCAGCCTGTGCTGGTAGCTGTTTGCGACGTTATCTAGATTGTTCTGTGCAGCCTTTAAATTGAGCGTTGACAAGTGTGACGAGCATTCTTTGTTCGACGATCGACCAACACGTTTGCTGCTATCGCCGCCGCCGAGTTGCTTAGTTCTTTTGCGGGCGCAAGTCAGCCCAATACAGAGTTAAATTCCGTACCATCAAGCCTGTGCCTTCATTTGTGTCGTCGACCCTGGTCACCACCACGTGACAATATTTACCTTTCTCTGGAACGCTGTCCCGAAAGAAGCTTTGTGTGCGCAATGGGCGAGTAATTTAAGCTAGCCGCTGTTCACTTGACCGAATTTCTCCAAGGCTAATAGAGGTACGTAAACTACACTACTAAATAACTACCAAAGAAGCTTTATGTGCGCACTGGGTGAGTGGTTTACGTTAGCCTTGCACTAGACAGCAGTCCTCAAAGGCCAATAAATAAACCTACATAAATTGTTCATATATGGAAACAACGTTAGCTAATCGTTTTTCGAGAAGGTATGCAACTTTTGGAATGAAAATCTTTTTCCTCAAATCAATAATTATTGATTTATTAAACTGACTGCACTGAATAATCCAATTTGGCGAAGAAATTATCCTAGACTACGATATACGGCTCTCTGTTGGTATTAATGGGCTAGGGCACATCGTATCTCTTAAAACGTTGGGTACATTAATCTTCGACACCGTGTATAGACACAGTAGTGAAAAAAAACGCTATGATATTCTGAAAGCTTTCGCGCAGATTGATTGTATTTTAGAAATTAACTACAATTCTCCGATTTTTAAATATATTTTGATGCAATAGTGCCCTTTTATATAACAGAAGTTGTTTTGAGGGTAGTTCACTTCTTAGTTTTAGAGCGCAGCTCTTTGGCGCCCGTTCCTGCGCTTCGTGTCGCCGTCGGCGTTATCCCTCGCAACCAGCTCCGCCGCAGGGGCAGGGCACGCTTTTTCATCCCCCTCTGTTTTTCCCCGTGACGGCGACCACGCGTGTTCTCCGATTTGCGGCGCGCACTCCTGCCGCCACCGTTCGCCGCTGCGTGTACCCCCCCCCCCCCCCTCCCCCTTTACTGCGGGGCGGCGACAGTGTTCTCCGGTTGCCGAAGCGCCGGCTTATCATCGGATCACGGTGCGTGCATCCCAAGCCAAAACGAAGAGCTACGTTGACTTGACTCGCTAGCGGCGTCAGCGGCATCAGTCAGTCGCTGCTATCTCTTCGCCGCGCAACGTTCCTATGAGCCCGGGCGCTGCCTCCCGCAACCTCCTGATAACTTAATTGCTCTCTTCACTTCTTCAACCACAAAGCATCTTTCATGACAGTCAAGAACTGTTAATGGAGCGTTTCTTGAAGGAATATGTGTGAGAAATAAAATTAGCTAGGGTTTAGCTTTAGTTAAACCCGGTAGGTTGAGTAAGCAAAGCTGACCTAGCTTCTATTTCTGTTCTTTCCTTCTTCGATCTTCTTCCCTAGCCCACATGTA
The DNA here is from genome assembly GCF_055883805.1 of Amblyomma maculatum. Classification (NCBI taxonomy): domain Eukaryota; kingdom Metazoa; phylum Arthropoda; class Arachnida; order Ixodida; family Ixodidae; genus Amblyomma; species Amblyomma maculatum. The sequence continues at coordinate 192,126,292 of NC_139347.1, forward strand.
AAGCCTCGCTTTAACTCCGTTTTTCCGGACGGAGTTGGGTAGCAGGATGACCACTTGGTTTACTATATGCAAAGCACTGATGGGTTAGGGGTCTTTCAAGATCAAAAACATCGCTGCAGCAAAATCCGTTGTATAATGGCTAGACAAAATACTTCAAGACGCAGTAAGACATACTGAAATAGAAGCCGTAACTTATGCACTCATTATCTCCCACATGCCCCCTAACATAAGATGTGAGTTAATGCGCAAAGTCCTGCAGTCAATATAAACATACCGACTCGCTTTAACCAAGCTGTACTCATGCGCCTGCGTGGCTAGCGGGCAGCGTGTTCGACTCGAAATGCAAGGGACCCTAGTTCAACTCCTTTCTTACTTACCCATTTCAAAGGAGCAACCAAAGATGGCAGCTGCTGCCTACTTAGTCCTGTCCGGTACGTTTTTGACGTCAAAAAAACCTGTATACCATTTTGTGCTTGGCCATATCAGCTATTAGCTGCAGCCTGATGAAGGGATGCTCATAAAACGAACTTTTGGGCAAATTGGTTACTTTGATTTCACTATTGTCCGTGTCGTGTTTTTCCTTCCTTTATGTTCGTTATTTTTTCGCGCTGCTGTTATGTGGAGGCATGCTCAGGATTTGCTTCGTCAACGCCGACGCCATATTTTCTGGAGGAAGGAATATTTAACGCTACCTCGTTAAAAAAAATGGCGTTGTTCGCACCGCAGTGGTGTGATAAGTACAAAGAGTAATCGACCTTTTGGAGATTGTATATAAAGAGGTGCCACAGTTCAGTACCTGTCCCAAAGTGATTTTATGGTAAGAGTTTGTAAGGGAAGGCAAAATCCATGGTAATGGTTCAGGAAATTGGAGGACCCAACGCGTAGCCTGGCACCCACATATTCAAGTGGGGCTCGCCCTGGGAAGGGCCAGCTGGCGAAGGATATACGTGGTCGTCCGGCTCACTCGCTTAAAGGGACAGAACACTCGAATTTAGGTCTCGATATTTTTTTGCCGCAGTGAAAAGATTGATGTCTAAAATGTTCGATTCCATAACGGTTTTGTTAGAAACGCTGTAGAAAAGTTTTACCGGGAATTTTTCGATCAATGCGTGTGCCCGTTTTCATGTAGTCCGATGCTGGAAACCATGAGCAGCGACCGCGATGACGACTGGTGGTCGACAAAAAAGACGTACAGAAAACAAATATAACTTTCACTCGCTAGACAGTAATCAGACATTTTTTGCGTAGAGTAACGTCCTTTTCAGTTTCACACTCAATGCTGCTACGGCACAATAACGCACGACCTCGTCGACGAAAGTTTTAGTGGGCACTGTCATTGTTTCATTCACGAAATTGCAAACACTGTGGTGCCATCTACTGGCAAAACCTGAAAGCATACCTCTCGCGGTGCGAAAGCAGGGGTGGATTTTATTTAAGGACGCACTGGAGAGAGCGCAAAATATAATAAATTTTGGCAAGCACTACTAGAAGAAAAGAGAACAATGTGCAGTTATGAAAATCAGCGATATTTTGCTGACATGTAGTCACGTGGGGACTACACTGAAAGTACTAGCGTTTCTGCGCTAGCTAGCGCCTTGGTTGTTTTTATGCGGTTTTAAATGCCAAATTAAAATTGTAAAGCCTATTTTCTTTGATAATGTAGTGCTTGATCTGTACTGTATGAGGCAAGATCTTTTCATCACCATAATCTCATGACATATTTTGGCCAGTGTTCTGTCCCTTTAAGGCCGATTCACACGACGGGTCGTAGGTCCGCGGACTTTGTATTACGTGTTCATTCGTTACTGAAAACTGCTGATTGATCCGGCGCCATGAAGTGACTCGGCAGACCAAGAATACAGTGGCTAGAATAGAAGTGACAAAGAAGGAAATCAGCTTTTGTCCGCGCGCCCTTCAGGCTTACTGACCCCTCTGTTCAACCTCCCCCTCCACACCCCTATCCAGAACAATCAACTATACTCCGTATCACAAGCTGTTTGCAGCACTGCGAAAGGCTGGGGCGGCTCGGCATAGACAAGATGATGCGCACAAGATAGACAGGCATAGACAAGATGATGCGTATAGGCAAATGTGCTCATACGCAACTCTTGTGCCCTGAACTTATGGAGGGGGGCGACAGTAGGAGCACAATTGTCCCGTATAGTGCGCCACAAAAAAGCACAGTTGTAGTGTTCATGGTCCTGAATGGGGCAGGACAGTGCCGACAGCATGCCACACATAGTATTGACGTGTGAACACGTAATACGCGGTTCGCGGACCTACGGCCCGTCGTGTGAATCGGTCTTTAGGGATCCTGGAAGACTATGACGATGATTTTGACGTGGGCGGCATCATATAGAACGAAGAAAATGGTCCGTCTTCGGGCGTTGCATGAGGAAGGAGTCAAGCTTACTCGCTACATAATCTGCCTGTCAAGAACTGCCGCCTTCTACGCGCTGCCATCCCTATATGTCGAAGTGAGCAAGTAGTGGAGGTGAAAGGGGGGCCCGTAGAGGCCCTTAGCCGATGCAGGCCTTTCATCTCCAACGGAGCAAGACGAGGTGCATATGTTCGGCGGGGGCAGTGCAATGTTAGAGGTTCGAAGCAATAATGATGATAGCAGTGATCACCTCGGAGAATACTCCTGAATTACAGTAAAATCTACTGAGAAGGTGCGACAAAGGGGTGGTAGCTAAGCGGTGGGGTGGACCGTGCAACTCGGACACCGCTAACTAATCGAAAGTTTTTGTTGCGCCCAAGCCACGTAGACACTCAGTGCAAGTGCTCTGAGGGATTCTGAACGGTAGTTCGTATGCTGTACATAGTAGGCCCTCCAACTAATCTGTTTGCCCATTCGCTAGTACTTCTAAGGGCAGATGGAGGATCACTGCCTGAAAGAGCCGAAAAAAGGTTGGGCTCTCAAAGAGCGTACATCACACGTATGGTATGGGTGATGGTAGAAGGGATTGCGTGGAATGTTGTATCCGCACACTGCCATTTTTTTGCCGCCAATAAATGTCATAGCTCCTTGAGGGTACGCACTTAAATGTGTGGTTTGTAATGGTGAATGCCAGTGAGATAGAGATGTCATAAAGGACGGTAGGGCGGAAGGGAAGCGTCGATTCGTTTATACTAATTTTGGATTTGGTGTTCTCAGTCGAGTGCCTCTGTTATTGCGTGTTGCTTTGTCCCTGTTAGGATTTTCTTTTTTCTTCACCTTCTGGAAGTGCTAAACCTGTTCGCAGGTGTTCTTGCGTCGCAATGTGTTTCGTCGGACTCACTCAGTATTTACAAAATGACCCGAAGATAATTGTCCCACAGAAGCAATTGCAACATGACAGCCTCAGAGCAGAGCCTGAATGATGCTGGAGTCTGCAAATATGAATAACGCTTCTGATGAACAACTGGAAGTATCACACTAACTGAAGTTCGTTCACACGGGCGTTACAACAGTGGCCGAAGTACCACAAATAGAACAAGGATAAGGCTTCAGGTATTAGCGGTTGACTCACCTTGGTGACTTGCTTTTTTTCTTTTCTTCTCTCGCGATATAACAACGAAAATATTTTCATAACCGGTAAATAAGGCTACTTAAAGCGCACCATACGTGCTGCGGTGGTCGTGCGGGGTAGAGAAGGAAACTTAGTTTTACGAAGGAAGAGGATAGGACGGATGCCGTAGTGGAGTCCTTTAGACTATCAAGTGTTCCTTAATGCGCCATAAATCACGGAGATCAAAAATCTGTTTGTTTTTCGCCTTTATCATAATATGGTCGTTGCGGCTGGCACGCAATCCAGCCGCTTGGGATCGGTAGCCAAACGAGCCGAGTTACCGCGGCGGTCGCGACAGCATTTCGATATAAGCCAAATACAAGAGCACCCAATTGTGGCTTCCAGTACCAGCGAGGGCGTAACCACCAGAGGTGGGCAAATGCCCTCATTTTGGCCTTTCCTACCTCGCCCTTAATTTCCAACTGGCAGCCCTCCCTCACCCTCCCCCTCATTTAAAAAAAAATTTATTCGCCCTCCCTCGCCCTCATCCTCACTTAAAAAATATTGCTGGTCCTCACTCACCCTCACCCTCATCTCATTTGCCCTCCCTCACCCTCAACCTCATGCCCAGCAGTTTGAATATTTTAGTTAGTTTTCATTACTTTCGATCTATGACAATGTTACAGCGAGTCAAAGTGGGCGCAAACTATTCTTATCTGCGTCTGTTTACGGCAGTGTCAAGCCGCGTTGATCATTTAGCAATCCGAATTTCTCGAAGCTAACAATGGACTTAAATAAATGACGGGGCTGCATTCATGCTGTAGCCTATCACTGGCAAGAGCCATCTGGTACTTGTTCCGACAATTGTTGAGAATAAGATATGCACTGCACATGGAAACCAGAGACTGTGAAAAGTGCAAAGAACAATTCTGTCAGTGCCCTAAGCATGCCAATCAAAGGCGAAACTTCGAGGAGTAAGAAAAATAACCACTGTCATAGCTACCAGGCAAACCTGCCCACCGGTGTACACGGCATGTGTTTGAAGGAGGTAGAGTGATGAAATACGTTTACACAGCGCGTGAGGAAGGAGGAGGTTCTAACTTTTAACTAGCCGCAGACGGAAGGCATGAGGCGTATACGCCTCATGCCTTCCGTCTGCGGCTAGTTCCGTCTGCGGCTAGTTCCGTCTGCGGCTAGTACGGCATATTAGACAACAGAACAATGCAATCTAATTCAAGTAACAGGAAAACGCTATCACACAGAAGCGCAAATTTCGAGGGAGTCAGGGGATCATGACCCTCGATCGCTTCGCAGAGGGGGTTGGAATAGGGGGACATAGCATGCGAGCCCGGGGCCGTGCGCGACAATTTTCTACATGTATATGTAGTGTCATTTGGGAAACGCAGCGTAAAAATGCGGTTGTTAGGACACGGCGCCGTAAATGCCACCGACGATGTGCCCCGACCGCATCCCGCCTTACGCCGCCTCAGTGTTGCGTAAAATCGTTTTTTTTTTTTCAATTTCAATTAAAGTTATACGAGAACAGGACGAGACAGCGCCTAACTAGAGCAGTACGATGTGCAAAGTGAACAGGCCAGAATTTCATGTATAAGGTTTGATTATGCTTCCTGAATAGTGTGCCTAAATCTAGGATCACTTATGAAAAAAGCAGTGCTTACAGAACGGGAACAGAAGAGCAACACATATGCGCCAACTAGCCGAAATCAGCACTCTGCTATAATTCGCCTACGTTCACATCTCCATAGCTGATCTGCTTCATTCCGAAAAAACCCGCATATGCAAAAGCCGGAAAACGGATTGTCTGCACTGTGAAGGCAAGAGCGGCAAAAAAAAAAAAAAAATGAAAGTCACCCGTAACCTGCATGACGTCCTACACACCTTTTACTTGGACCGCGCATTTCCCAATATCCGAGGACACTGCCACAATGGAAACTTATTCGCGCACATAGTACACGGACGTCCTTGAGCATATAGAATTTGCAACAGCGCACCAAAGTGTTGTTTCAACAAGCGTCAACAACTTGAGTGGTCCGATCGAAAGGACACAGCAACACAAACTGAAGGGCTTCCCCAGCTATTCCTGCCGTTCGCTGTTTTTCTTTTCTTTTTTCGGGGGCGGGGGGGGGGGGGGGATGGGGGAACTGAGCTGAAGGAAAACCCTTTCTTTGGACAGAGAGCGGGAAAGGAACGCACGGTGGTCGACGCGTGTGCATCCTTCCGAGAGCAATGCTGCCACGTCCATCCATGTCTCCACCCGGTGCCTCAGGGAGATCTGATAAGACCAGCCACAGCCGCCTTTTGAGCCCAGCCGTGGACCAGCGTGCGTGGTCTGCCCACTGCTCGGATATTTTTTTTTCTTTTTTTAACAGCTTTCCTAATGACAGCTGCCCTCGCTATGGAAGGGGGAGGGGGGGGGGGCGGCGTCAAGCGCCTGTCGTCGGCGCATTGCCACAGGGTGCAAAGCTAGGCGCACACTGTTTTGTGCGTTATCTGTCGCCCTCCCAAGCGGTCTTCAAACGAAGCACCGCTAACCAAAGCTCTCGGGTGTGCAAGCTGAGGTGCACCCCGGTTAACAACGTTCCGGCTTACAGCCTTGTAGGACACTGTAGCCCTGTAACATCTTCCCGCGGCCTAGTACGAGTGATGGCGTTCGTTGCTTCGTTTTTAGTTTGCAACACACAGATGGTCTATGCGTGCGTATGGCACGAGACAGAAAAAGTAGCAGGCATCTCGCTGATCATTCCACTGCTTCACGCGAGAAGCGACCAACAGCTTGCACAACAACACGGGAAATCCGCGGAAGAGAGGAGGCCTCTTTCCTTCCACAGAAATGGCTAAGCACAATCAGGTGCACAAAAATCAGGGCTGTCATAGTTTCAACTTGCCAGCTTGAGATCCTAGGACATACCATGACTACGCGGAATTGGGCTTACTTTTATCTCAGCGGTCTGGTTTATTAATATTGAGTCAGTCTTAGAGTGAATGTGGGGCACTGAAGCTGGGAGGTAGTGTTGAGCGTTCGAGAGCAGGTATCACGCAAACCCTCGAAGCCTTCTTCCCTAAAGTCTTCCTCTTCTTCAAACCTGGTAGACGTTTTAACAGCATGCGAGACAGGTGCTCTCTGGTGCGACTTTAGCTTTAGCGGCATGTATCCCAGCTGGTCATTTTTATGTTAAGAAAATGTAGGGACACTTATTAAAACGTTCTCATAAAGTCCGAAGCTTTGGCTTTGAGGCAGTGGGTCTTACTCGAAGTCTAAGCGTCCTGGAGGGCTGGACTTCGACGTCACACTCCCATCTCATAGGTCAAAAGCACTCAGTGCGGACCTCTATAACCAAATGTGAATTGATGTTTTGTAGCTTTTCTCGAATCTAAAACCCTGCTTTACGTCAGTTAAAAATTCCAGTTTAGCGGTAGCCTTATTCTGTAGCATTGAGCCTACATCACTTTTTCGCTTTATATCGTGACGTACCAAGCACAGTAAACCATGCTTCGAATAAGAAGTTGTTGAAAGCCGACATAAACGTGGTCCGCCCCTAGAGTGAAGCTGATCTTGGCAAATTAAGTAATGACAAAATAAGAACTCTGGCACGTTGCCGTACGTGCGACTACTTAAGTTATCGGATAAGGCGACGGAGGCTTCAATTGCTAACACAAGTGGTGAATTCCATCTTAATGTAGTATGCTTCGTATAGTTTTATGCTTGTTTCGACGCGAACTTCTTCAAGATTGTCGTTTCGCAGAATCGAGGCGCACGCACGTGTTTGGAACAGAACCACGACACTGACGACATAGATGGCCAGTTCCCCACCACCCCGCCAGTGCGTCTAATCCTGCGTGAAGCTCTGAAGTGCGACGTTTGTGCAACGTCCAATTTGTTCTGTGTAGCTTCTGACACGGCAGATCGGTATATGGTAAATGACGGCACTCTCCCTCGGCACGAACCTGCCTAAGTGTTTGATATTGCATCCTTAGCTGCTTGTGCTTTCCTTGCACCATATTGCACAAGCTAGCCAGTTTTTCGGGTACAGTGATGACTACCAATACGTCACCTTTCTGAGCCACGTTTTTTAAGCGGTGCGAAGTTTGATAGTTATATGGAATGACAACAGATCTTGTACCTTGCGCTTCCTTCAGCGCAGCGGTGCTGCTCTATATCCCTAGCATCCCTGGCAAGGTCCTCTAAAACTAAGGTGACCACCTCAGAGGCAAATCCTGCACTGGTCAGTGTTTGCAGACAGACATCCACGCTATATGTGTCATTTCACGTAGGCAAGATTTGTCAAGAGCGGCATGCAGGTAGTTTTTAGCAATGCTCTTCTTAGGAACCTTTGAATGAGCTAATTGGTGGCTTAAAATACCTTCTTTTTTTATAGCGAGGCTGATACCTCCAGCATGCTTTGATTTTGCGAACAGCAACACATGTATCTAAGAACTGCAAGCATCCTTGCGCACCCAACCCGAAAGCACATTCGGCAAAGAATTAAACCCGGTACAGTATTGTCATACCCCCCTCATGCGTGAGTCTATGACAGCATTCGGCCTTACGATCGTCGGGCATTACGATGCATTAAACTTATTCTGAATACAGAACAGATGCTAAAATCAAAGAATATTAAAGAACCTTACTGCGGTGCAGGACTTCAGCAGGTTAACACGAAATGAGAACACTCTAAAGACTTTGGATACTGGAAATGAAACAACTCTTTCGCGAAATTGTGCTCAATGCTCACACGCTGTAGTTATTGCTTTCAAATCGATACTGTGTTAACAGCCATCTCAAGAAAACTGTCTTAGGAAAATAGAAAAAAGTAAAACTTAATGGTATAGAAATTGCAGAAAAAACAATGCGCTGCAATTACGAGCCGCACATATTAATGCACGATTTGACAATTTTGCTAATTCACAACAGAGAAAAATGATAAAATAAATAAGAAAATACTTCTTGTTTCTGCAAACACATGGCAAAGATTGCAACGGATATTGAACTGCGGTTTATTTTATTGCAGCTATTATCAGCACAAATTCAATGCTGTTTGTTTATTTCCGTTGGTTTCATGGCGAATTGTAATTTACACAACTTATGAAAGTTTTATGTAAAACCTCGCTGTTAAGTGCGCGCGCCCTGATAGTGGGCAGAAAGAACGAACGAATAGAAAGACTGCGACGTATGTGTGTTGGCGTTTGTGTGTATGTGCGTGGGTGTGTGCAAGCGAAGCGGCCGTGGATGACGCCTCCCTGTGAAAGACCCGAACTTGGGAGGAAGACTGCGGGCTGGCGCCGCACGGCCGGCCGGCGATGTCGGCCGAAGAAAAGCGCCGCTCCCGAGAGGACACCCGATCCTACCTCAACCACCCCCCAGCCGTGCCAGCGAGTTGTTTTCCAGGAATTCGGAGGAGAGCTTGAAACTGCTGCTATGCTGACGCCGGACCACGGGGAAGGGCAGAACCCGGAGAGGGGGAGAAGCTCCGAGGAGTCCGATCGACGCGGCAAAAGGGAGACTTGTTTCGGGTGCAGTGACGAGAGGCCGCACCCTGATTGAAGTTGTGCTGCAATTTGTATATAGTGTAACTAAATTCTGTATTCTGCAATTAGAGTGAATTCCGGTCCATGTAATCGGGAGATGAGAGAAATTTGAAGAAAACAACAAGAAAAGAAGAACCTGATATTTAACTGGCGCCGTCGACAGGATCTTCCGAATTGAAGCGGACCGGCCATCGGGTCGACGGAGGCAAGACAGCAAAGGAGCCATGGCTGAGCCATGAACCTCGGGCGCTGACCAGCGGGCCAAGCCATCTTCGGAGCACGGCACAGGTTGGTGTCTTGTAGGTCCCTCTTCCGCGGCGCACTATGACAACTGTGGGGCATAGTTTGCGGGACCGTAGCGGGGAAGGATGGGGCCGGGGTGCTGGAGATGGGCAGATGGAGCTGGTGGCGGGCGCAAAGGTAGGGGGCGTCAGCGGAGGTTCGTGGTTGTCGTTCGCCGACGAGATGGCGCGGTTAAAATTGAAACTGAAAATTGCAGAAATGAAATTGGCAGCAGCGGATTTGCAGTACGAGGAAGCTGTGAGGGCAGCGGCGGCCGGCAAGAAACAAGCGGCGAGTCCAGACAAAGAGGCGGGCATCTAGGAGAGTCTCGAAGAAGGTCAGAGAGCGGAAGTTTGGACCGCAGACTGGCAGATTCGGGAGGCGACAATGAGGCCGAGGTTGAGAAGGAGGAGGCAGTTGTTGAGGTGTTTGAGGTGCGTTCTGGCGAAACAAAAGAAACAGACGTAAACACGGTTGACACTGCGCTTCTCGATGCTCAGAACAGCACGCCGGCATCCGAGGGAGATGCTGTTGAGATTGTCACAAATCCGGAAAGGGTAGAAGCGACACCCGTGGCGCGCGTAGGAATGACAGCTCGGGATGCGGATTGTGACGACGGTAAGCTATGTGCTCAGGCAAATGTGGCTGTAACGGTCATCGCAGCAGAGCCAGATGATGGCGACAGTGCAGAAAGAGGACACTGCGCGCATGACAGGGCTGCTGAATTCAACGGATTCATGTGTGAGCTAACTGGCAGCGGTACGTCGAACGAAACGGAGGACAGCTCGTGCGCGTGCTTTCACGGTGAGGCTGCTGCAGAAATTTTGCTTGAAAAGGGAGTTAAAGTCGCAAGTCAATCGCGCGATCCGCGGGCAGCACGGCAGTCGCACCGGGCAAAAATGGGGCGGGCCTCGATTGACTGCGTGCGGGCCGGTCACAAGGCTGGCAGAGATTTTCGTCAAAGGAAGAAGTGCGCATCCCGCTCGACAGAAAGAAACGTGGGCAAAAAGCGCTTCGATCAGAGCTTTTGCGAGCGACGAATGAAATCCGGTGCGTGGACAAAGAGCAGGACGCGAAAACATCAAATTACCAAAAGGGACGCAACCTTGAAGATCATTTGAATGGGCGACGCTGAACCGACAGACCGCCCACCGCCGCAGGGGGTCGGAGGCATCCCGCGCCTGGCCTGACGCGCTGCCGGCGCTTGTGCACCAGCTCCGTTGCTTAGAGGGAGCGAGGGTCCTTTTGTTTATTTTTTTTTTTGCGTTTGTTTTTGTTGTCATGGTGCGCCAGAGGGGGATCACGGACATCAGCCGCGCACTGGTGTTGTGTGAGATTTGACGCGTTCCAATAAGTCACGTATCACAGTGGCGGTGGAGGTGTTAAGTGCGCGTCCTGATCGTGGGCAGAAAGAACGAACGAATAGAAAGACTGCGACGTATATGTGTTGGCGTTTGTGTGTATGTGCGCGCGTGTGTGCAAGCGAAGCGGCCGTGGATGACGCCTCCCTGTGAAAGACCCGAACTTGGGAGGAAGTCTGCGGGCTGGCGCCGCACGGCCGGCCGGCGATGTCGGCCAAAGAAAAGCGCCGCTCCCGAGAGGACACTCGATCCTCCCTAAACCACCCCTCAGCCGTGCCAGCGAGTTGTTTTCCAGGAATTCGGAGGAGAGCTTGAAACTGCTGCTACGCTGACGCCGGACGACGGGGGAAAGGCAGACCCCGGAGAGGGGGAGAAGCTCCGAGGAGTCCGATCGACGCGGCAAAACGGAGACTCGTTTCGGGTGCCGTGACGAGAGGCCGCGCCGTGATTGAAGTTGTGCTGCAATTTGTATATAGTGTAAATGAATTCTGTATTCTGCAATTAGAGTGAATTCCGGCCATGTAATCGGGAGATGAGAGAAATTTGAAGAAAACAACAAGAAAAGAAGAACCTGATATTTACTCTTGCTAGCCAAACAGTCAAGTAACACTGTCAAGAAACATTTCGCATGCGTCGGCTACTCATGCAAGCTATCTGGACGAGAAAAAAAACAAACAAACATGTGGCACGGTCCCAGCAGATAAGATAACCCCACCTCAGTCTTTTGTGTTCAACTTTCTCTACGCGTCCCCTCTACTTTCGACGCGCTTTTTTTTCTGGTCTCGTTTTTCCCTAAATGGCAAAGAAACGTTAGCAGTTAGAAACGAGGGTCCTGTGTATTTTGCCGATCCTGTCGTTTTCTGTGAGGCTGGAAACAGCAACCTCGTTCTCGGTGACTTCCTGCAGCTTCCTGGGGTCGTTTTTAGACTTTTGTTCCCCACGAGCGCCGGGGCAATTTTGTGGCTTTCGTTCCTGCTTCCTCTATAGCTGCAACGCCTGTGTCCCGTTCCATTACATCTGTTTTCTATACAACGCATGCCCAGTGGAGGCGAAAGCGTGTTGTCACCCATGCCTTTCGGGTTGCCACGTGTTTTCTCTTACTGCAGAAACTACACCTTTCGTGGAGCATTTGCCCTTTCCCCTCAAACTCTTTATCTTTCCCTTCCTCACCCTTCCCTCACCGCCTCTGCCCTCCCTCACCCTCGTCCTCACGAATTTTTCAGCGCCGATCCTCCCTCGCCCTCACCTCACCGAGTCAGATCCTCACGAGGTGAGGCTGAGGACGCCCTCATCAGGGTTCACCCTCGTGAGGATGCCCACGTCTGGTAACCACATGCAGTCCAGTTTATCCAGTGCCTTATTATTCGGCGTCCCTCGTGATCAGTGTGTATAGTCACTAGATAAAGCAAGAATTGGGAATGATTTTCATGTGACCCTTTGTTCACGTAAGCTCAAGTGAGATCGATATGAAACTGCATAAGTACAGGTCTCCGTGAAAAGGAAGTTCACGCGATGAGAGCACAAAGATAACCTGGCAAACATTGGCTTAAAAAGTTGTGCATCGTGCCTACTTCGTTTTTTTCTGACGTAAAAGTGAGCCCAATAATCGTTGCAAATGTTGTAGAATTCTTCTACACATGGAGATGAGTATGTTCAGTGGCTCTGAGGTTTTTGAAAACAACTTGTGTTTTTGTAACAGGGTAGCTATATTTGAATTGCACTCATATTGTTACAGAACCTCCCTGACTACCCGTATCCGCACTGCTGAATTTGTTCGCCTGCCGCCAGACGCTGCCATCAATGTTCCCATGTCTCCGTTTCCCTCTTTTCCTGATGGCACCTACCTTACTTGCCCCATCCCCGATGTTGTCCTTCAGCGCAATGTCATCCTTCCTCACACTGTCGTCATCGTAACTGCCAACCGCACCTACCCTTCCAATTCTTAACTTCAGCGTCTCTGCCTACGTCTTGTCCAAAGGCATCGTACTTTCGGATCTGTTTTCCCAACGTTAACCTGATCATTGTGCACCCACGCTCCTGGCCACTTCCCATTTCGACCTTATTTCTGAAGTGATTGCTACAGATCTGCCACCAGACCACGCCCGCGCCCTCTCGCAACTCTTGGATTCCTTCAAGGACGTCTTCCATTTCGGCAACTGTCCTCTTGGCCGAACTTCCGTTGTGACACATCACATTAACACGAGCGATGCTAGCCTGGTCCACCTGCGGCAGTGCCGTGTATCCCTTTCTGAATGCCAAATCATACAGACTGACGTCGACAAGATACTAGCGAACAACATCATCGAGCTCTTCGGCAGTCCGTGGGCGTCACCTGTCGTCTTAGCGAAAAAGAAAGACGACAATTGGAGATTCTGTGTTGTTTACCGCCTCCTGAATGCGATCACCGACGAAGACGTTTACCCTCTGCGTCGAGTGGTGGTGGTGTAAAGCTTTACATTTGGGAGCCTTAAGTGATTACATGCTAATGACGGGTCGGCTCTTGGCTGCGTGTTGTGGCCGGAAGCTGGTGCTTCCCAGCGACACCCAAAGCCCAGTCCGTCAGCCGCTTTTGAACGGCCGGGTCAGAGCTGGACACCGCAGCCTCCCATCGCTCGAGGTCGGAGAGTTGCCAAGTGGCTGGAAGGTGGAATTCTGAGCATTTGATCATAATATGCTCAAAATCAGCTTTAGGTGCCCCTCACAGGGTGCACTGCGGCGAGAACAGTCCTGGATGGATCAAAGATAAGAAATCAAAGGATGGGAATGTACGGGACTGAAGCTGGCGCCACGTCACCTGTTGTAGCTTAGTCATAGATTTATGAGGAGGAGGGTAGATGGTTCGTTGATCACGGTAATGGAAATAGATTTCGTGATAGGATAACATGCGCTCGCGAGCATCTCCTCAGGCAGTGGCAGTCCCTGCTCGGCTGACCTATCCTCGAGCAAAAGAGTGAGCTGCTTCGTTGCCTGGGTGACGAGTGTGAGCGGGCACCCACATTAATTGAATAGGGTGTTCGGGTGGGGGGAGGGAGGCGAGGAACCGGAAGGCTGGGGTAGAGATCCGACCGCGAGCGAAGTTCCGTACGGCGGATTTAGAATCGCTGAGGATGGTTGTGGCTCGGGTAGTAGCTATGGCGAGGGAAACCGCCGCGTCCTCCGCCTCCAGGGAAGTGGAGGCAAAAGTTCTACCGGCCGCGACCAGTTGCAAAGAGTTGGAAACAGCGCTGAGGGCGAACGAAGGGCGGGAGGGATATGAGGCAGCGTCTACGTAAGCGGTCTCTGGCTGGAAGCCATAGTCTTTGTGAAGAGCTTCTGCGCGTGCCTTGCGGCGAGCGACATGGTGCTCTGGGTGCATATTATCCGACAGGCGTACAAGGCCACCCTCAACTTACCCCGCTACACCTCCAATGAACGCCTTCTTCACATGGGCATCCATAACTCCCTAGCTGAGCTCACGGAAGCCCACCGCTCAGCCCAGTTGGAGCGATTAGCATCTACCCTCACCGGCCGGAACATCCTTGCTCGCATCCATCTCTCACCTCCCGGTCACTGCTCTCCACAACATACACTTCCCCCTGCGATACACTGCGTTCTTAAGGGGCATCCCCTGCGTCGAGTAGACTACGCACTGGACTGCCTGCATGGAGCCATCTATTTCTCACGAATTGATATGCGTTCAGGATACTGGAAAATAGTGGTAGACGAATGTGATCGTGAATAAATCACCTCTGTTACCCCTGACCGCCCGTACCATTTCAAAGTCATGCCTTTTGGCTTCTGCAACGCTCCCGCGATCTTAGAGCATACTCTCTCTTGCGTGGTTTTAAATGGACCACATGCTTGCGCTACCACTGTAGTATCCTGCTTGTGATGCCACTGTAGTATCCTCCCTGACGTTCGAAACCCACGTCGCTCGTCTTTTTGCGATCCTTTCCGTCTTCCGCAATGCCGGTTTCTAATTAAATAAAACAAAATGTGCAGCTTCGGCCAACGCCAGATAAAGGCTCTTGGGCACTTGGTTGACGCCACAGGAGTCAAGCCTGACCCTGTTAATGTCCGTGCCGTTCACGATTTCCCAACTCCGCGCTCCAAAGTGCGCAGTTTCCTTGGCTTGCGTTCCTATTTCCAACGGTTCACCCAGAACTTCGCCGACATTGCCCGTCCGCTCACCGCTCTCCTCAAGAAGAACGCACATTTATCTTGGGGCCCTAATGAAGATCGCACCTTTCAAGCCCTGACTTCGATTCTCACTGCTCTACCTGCCCTGGCCCATTTCAACCCTTCGGCACCTACGAAACTTCGAACAGACGCCAGTGGCCATCGTATTGGCCGTATTCCTGCCCAGTGCCAGCATGGCGTCTCCTGTGTAATTGCCTACGCCAGCCGACTGCTCTCTCGATGCGAGTGCAATTATTCAATTACTGAAAGGGAATGCCTCGCACTTATTTGGGCATTGACTAAATTTCGCCCTTATTTGTTTGGAACGCCCTTTTGCGTACTGACAGACCACCATGCCTCGTGTGGGTGGTCTTGACTTAAGGACCGTATACAAGGCTCTTAGGTGGCTGGGCCTTGCGCTTACAGGAATACACATTTGATATTGTCTAATGTCAGGCCGATTGCGTCAAGGCGCTGACTTTGTCCCGCCATCCCGTCGATCCTCCTGAATTACTTGACAGTACTGCTGAGAACTACGTGTTGCCCATATCAGAATTTCTGCATATCGGTGCCGAACAGCGTCTTGACCCTTCCCAAGAACCCAGTATAGACCAACTGCGCTCCGACGACTCCGATCTTTCCGTCAGTATGTTCGTGCTGCGTGACGATACATTCTTCCGGCGCAACTGCGCCGAGATGGTGTGGATATTTTGCTCATTGTCCCTTCTAATCTGCGCTCTACTATTTTAGCCAAACTTCATGAAGACCCTACATCAGGGCACTTGGGAGTGTCTCGCACGGATGATAGCGTATGCCGGCGGCTTTTCTGGCCAGGTCTTTATCGCTCTGGTCGCCGCTACGTTGCAACTTGTGACTTGTGCCAGCGAAGGAAGAAGCCGCAGCTTCAGCCTTGTGGTCACCTTCAAGCAATAGCAGTTTCTCCTGATCCATTTTCCCGCGTCGGCCTTGACCTTCTTGGGCCTTTCCCGACATCGAATTCCGGGTAACGATGGATTGCGGTCGCCACTGATTACATACCGCTGTGCGCTATCACGCGAGCTATCCCGACCAGCTGTGCCTCAGACATCGCTGATTTCCTCCTTTATGACGTCATCCTGCTTCATGGTATTCCCCGTCAACTGATAACGGATCCGATTTTGTTAGCTAGCATTCCATACGAATTTCGGTAACACATTTTGCAGTCCCCTAAAATTCACAATTACCGAGTCCAACTTCTTTTCGTGTTCCCAACACGGCTTCCGTACCTTGCGATGCCCGCTCGCAAGCTTAACCTAGGTTAAAGGAATATAGATACCTAATTTTTGGGTTCTTGTTCTATCATTTGTAGTGATGTCTGAGATGTAAGTACACGGATCACCACGTCATATTCGCCTACAATTGCTGAATAGTTTATAATCGAAAGATTTTTTTCATCTGTTTTGGTTTCGGTTTCAACAGTCTACCGATGGCTATGACGTCAAAGTGAAGTCTGGATGACGTCAGGGAAGAAAAACCAGTGATATAATTATGCCTGTGCGATTTGAATTCGCTACAATGATAAAGTCAACCTGTCTCAAGTAGAGGAATCACAAAAACTGCAGAGTCAGCGATTATATCGCTGTTTTTTCATACCGCGCGTCAAGACTTGATAATGACGTAACAGCCATCTTTCAGCAGCTGAAGCCGAAACTGATAAAAAAGAAAATTAAATTATAAATCATTTAGCTACGGTAGGCGAAAGCCGCGTGATTGTAGATATACAGGAATTTCTTCGGCATTATTAACAAGAAGAAAATGCCCCCAAAAATTGGTGTCTACACTCCTTGAAGCTTGTGAGCCCATGAGCGCTGATTAAGAATTATCTAATTCTTAACCACCGCTCATGCGCTGATCGGCACTCCGTGGAATTCTTTGGTGTTGAAAAAGTGCTCTAACTTGCAGCCATTGAAAATAAGTGAAATAAAACTTGGCCCTGATATTCTCATCAAGATAACTCCTCAATGCAAATAACTTCTCACTGGCTTGCAGCATACTTCATTCTGGCATGCCGCAAAAGTCGGGATCATTAGGTCCTCTACTCCTACATTTCACTGACGAGCCTGCATATTGCGTATGATTTAATATTCATCTTTTTCAAATTATTTTTTTTGCATTGCGATAATGAGGACATCTTACCATACAAATGCAATTTCTACTTGACACATTTTGCTTGTAACGATTTTCATCATCGTAATAACAACGCACGTGGAGCCGTACTATCCCACTACTACCTTGGAGGAGATTCTCCCGCTACCTAACTTGCTCAAATCGGATTAGGGGAGATAATAATTGACTTTAACAGCACGTTAAGATACACCATTCAAAACTTCCCTTCTCTCCCCGTTTCAATGAAGTCGCTTTCATACACGAAACATTGGTTCGAGTGAAACTAAATTATGTATCATCTATACGTATTTCAAATCTCAACTCTAAAATATGATTCATCGCCCTAGTATTTGCTCGACATTGAATAACGTTTTTATATTTCGTTTGTCACAGCTACAATCGCCAATAAGGCAATGCAATGCATCGCAATGAAAAGCTTAATGGGGCGTTTTCTCTATGTCGCAAGCTTGCGATAAGGCACATGAAATCATGTAAACCACTGTCTTGCAGGTGCCGGAGATGGCTCCTGCTCTTATTGTTGTCGGTAACCCTCTTGCGAAAATCCTCTTCCCCTTTCGTCTTTGGTCACACTTCCTGCAGAATCTGTGCTCTTGACGCCCTCGTTTTTTGTTCCTAAAGCGCCTTCGTAATGAAAAGAAATGTCTATTTAAAACAGCTAAACTCGTCAATAGCCCCGGTACTTGGTCGAAATATTTCACATCTGAAAAAATGTTCGAATCACTATCAGCGAAAGCCAAACGCGTAGAGTACAGAGTCAATCACACTTGTCTACAGCGCTCGAGCGGTGTGATGCGGAAATAATTTAATGCACTTGTAACGCAACCGCTTTATTAAAGGCGATGCGCTTGTGCCTGTGCGGTTCGCATGACTTCTCGGCTGCGCTTGATTGCAAGTGTTGTCAGTTCAAGCCAGTACCTAATTGAAAATTTCACTTTACTTCTTCCACACAGCACCGCTCGACCACTCTGGACAAGTGGGATCGACTCTATACGCATATGCTATTTGGGATCCGCACAAATCATACCTTGGCAGCATTCTCGAATCTGTACAAAATCGATCCGCTCGTTTTGTTTACTCCGACTACAACTACTTCACTAGTATGTCTAAAGTCTCAGGATAACCTGTCTAACCTGTCACTTCTTACCCATCGAGGTAAAATGTCTCGATTTTGTCATTTTCATAAATTTTTTCTTCACAGCTATCAAGCTCTGTCATCCTGCCCTTCACCGGACTTCACAAAGTGTCAGCCACCGCTAAGTGTTTATCCACCGCCTGTACATACTACTGCGCATATTTCCTCATTATTCATTCGAACTGCAAAAGACTGGGCTGATCTTCCCCCTGCTGCCGTGGTCCACTCCAGTCCATGGCATTTCAAAAGTTTCATCAACAAAACAGTTTACTGATATGTTAACTTATTTACTGATTAGATTTTGTGTTATTATCCAATTCAATTAAATTCAATTCAGTTTATTTTTAACACGAGGTTGAAGGCACTCAGGCGAAAAAGCTGTATTAGGACAGCTGTAATACAGATACAGATGTAATAACCAGTATCTAGGGCACTTTAAATGTATTTTAAATAAATAGATAAGTCCCCAGCAGGTGACGAACATCTACCTCTGCCGTCGGTGTGTACTATCATTTCGGGCAGTAGCGAGTCTTTCTGAGAACCCCATCGGCATGTGACCGACAAGGTAAGGGTATCCCAGCCTGCAGCTGTAGTGTAGTGCTTCTGTGCCCGAGTCAGGGAAGGATAGCTTCACAAAGTTGCCGCCTTGTTTCTTTTCGTTGAGCAGATGACTACGTTTGCTTTCAGATCAATCTAAAACCGTAGAACGTGAAACAAGCTCACTCTGAATCATCATTACGATCCATTTCACACTGATCATGATAACGAAGAACGCGTATGAAGGTGCTTCGTTGTTCAACGAATAAATCATGCACGTGCGATTTTCTGCTCTACTGCCGTTTGTTGGTTCTTTGCTATTCATCGCAAAGGTTTGGTACTGAGGGTCTTGAAGTTAACAAAAAAAAATGGTTGATCTAAGTTTGATATCAGTATACGTGCGTTTGAAACATGTTGACGATCCGCCAGGAGCTTGAATTAAAGTTATATAATTGATGCAAAACTTTAAAATGATGAAATGTATAATTTTGAGGGGCAGCGGAGCACAACTGCTTGATTACTATGTTTTTACACAGTTGTTACGGCGCTGTAATAAGTTGAAGAAAAATGAAATACAGGCCTCAACCTTTTTCACAAAATAACTGCGGTGACATCAGGACAGTTTGTGATCGCGGAACTCTGAGACTCAACGGCACTGCTATTCATCTCCGAACGGTTTTCACGGACAGCACAGACCAGGGGGCTCGTGCGAGTATAGCATAACGCGCGACAGAGGAAGAGGCTTCTTTTCGCTTGTACAGCCTACGACAATGACGAGCAGAAAGATGGTAATAATCACATACGCATCGTGTCTCGCGTCAACTTGTGAAAAAAAAAAAAAAAAACCTTCAGCGCTCAAGCACTGGAGTCTTTGACTGAGATGTACGGCAAGCTGCGCTTCGCATACATGCACCGCATACATGTGGAGACAAATTGTGAGCATAACTGGTTGATGACTTTTCAAGCGTTGCGCAAGGGCCTCAATAACAGTGAAGGTCAGGCGTATCTGCCGGCATAAGGAAGCATTCACAAAAGCGAGAAAAAAATTTGATACCCTCGGCGGGATTCGAACCCGCAATCCCCGGTTAGACCGACGCCTTATCCATTAGGCCACGAGGGCACTTTTTGTTTTTTTTTTTGAGCATAACCGGTGGATGACTTTTCAAGCGTTGCGCAAGGGCCTCAATAGCAGTGAAGGTCAGGCGTATCTGCCGGCATAAGGAAGCATTCACAAAAGCGAGAAAAAAAATTTGATACCCTCGGCGGGATTCGAACCCGCAATCCCCGGTTTAGGAGACCGATGCCTCATCCATTAGGCCGCGAGGGCACTTCTTGTTTTTTTTTTTTAGCATAACCGGTGGATGACTTTTCAAGCGTTGCGCAAGGGCCTCAATAGCAGTGAAGGTCAGGCGTATCTGCCGGCATAAGGAAGCATTCACAAAAGCGAGAAAAAAAATTGATACCCTCGGCGGGATTCGAACCCGCAATCCCCGGTTTAGGAGACCGATGCCTTATCCATTAGGCCACGAGGGCACTCTTTGTTTTTTTTTTTTACCATAACCGGTGGATGACTTTTCAAGTGTTGCGCAAGGGCCTCAATAGCAGTGAAGGTCAGGCGTATCTGCCGGTATAAGGAAGCATTCACAAAGGCGAAAAAAAAATTTGATACCCTCGGCGGGATTCGAACCCGCAATCCCAGGTTTAGGAGACCGATGCCTTATCCATTAGGCCACGAGGGCACTTTTTTTTTTTTTTTTTTCTTTATTGCCGGGCTCCGACAACCAATTCAGTACATCACGATACACTATATACAAACACAGGCAAGACGTGGAACAAAAAAGGAAACGCTGTCAGTTTTGTACTGACATTGTCACTTAAAATTCCCTTAGGCCTGCCAAGGCTTCCAGCCTTGGCAGCCACTGCGGCACACATTCAAGTGTCTTCTGCACTTCAACGAAGCGGGAAATGCTCTCCCGAAAATACAACCGTGCAGGCCTCGCATCAGGATCACAATAGAAGCCGGCCATGCGGGAGCGCCATACAGAGTGGAGGCCAGCCAACATTACGAGATCGAAAGGAAAACCATCTTCGTTATCTGTCGCCAAATATCTGATCCCGTGTGGATCTAGAGGGAAATCCTTTTTCACTGTTCTCTGCAGAACATCCCAGAAATACACTCCTTCCCAGCAGTGAAGAAAAACATGATCTATAGTTTCGGGTATCTTGCAGATTAGACAGTTAGTTCCCCATGGCAAGAAAAAACCTCGTTGTTCAAGGAATGTTTTGACTGGAAGTGTTTCAGTATGAAGTTTAAAAAAAAAAGGACTTCATGCCTGGTGTCACCTGCATTTTCTTCACCCGTTTGAACACATTCTGGCCCGGCTCTCCACTGTGCATGGCTCTGTACATCGGTACAGGAAGTATGCTGTCGCACACATCTTTGTACAGTGTTTTCCTTTTCACCGCAGACAAATAATCGTTGGAAAATCGTACTGTCAAGAAACATACGCTCATCACCACCTCCTTGAAAAAGCCCTTAATTGGCCCTGGCATTTCATTCGTGCCGATCACAAAGTTTGGCAACGCCCGTCTTAATCTCATTTGGCACACCGTTCGTAAGAAAGAGTCTTTTGTGTCCCGGAAAAACAGAAACCTGTTAATAAGCTGTCGCACAAAGAGGTGCGCCAGACCAAGACCGCCGTCCTCCACCTTTCTGAACAAATTTGTTCGGCTGCACCTTTCCCACTGCGATGCCCAAATAAAGGTGGCAAACACTCTGTGCAGCTTTTGCACATTTAGCCGCGAGCAATGCAAAACCTGCATTAGATACCATAATTTGCTTATAAAAAAAAGATTACACACAGTTGCCTTGGCAAAAAACGAGAGAGGAACCCCCTTCCATCTGTCTGCTTTCTCACGTATTTCATGCGCCTGGCTTCTCCAGAGGCCATCATTGCTTTCGTAGAATTGCAGAGGGACACCCAGGTACTTCACTGGGGTCTTCACCCACGTTACGCCTGCAAACGTGTCTGGGGTTGACGCCCATTCTCCATGCCAAAATCCCAGGCATTTTTCCCAATTGATCAAACTCCCTGTGATGTCCCGAAAACATTTTACCTCTTCGACCACTGCTATAATACTTTCTCTATCAATACAACACACTGCGACGTCGTCGGCATATGCTAAGAGCTTCACTTCGGCAGCTTGGAGTCGAAAACCGTGAACAGAATCATTTTTAATAATAGTCAAGCATAGTGATTCGATGTACAGACAAAATAAAAGTGGGCTGATGGGGCAGCCTTGGCGTACCGCACGCTGCATGGCAATGGGGGCCCCCAGTGACTTGTTTACAATAAGCCGCGTTGAGCAACTCCTGTACGCCATGACCACACCCTCTCTGATAACCGAACCGACATTAATATGGTCAAGAATGGCGAACAGGATAACATGTGATACACAGTCAAAGGCCTTCTCTAGGTCGAGCTGCAAAACCGCGACGCCAGATTGCATGACATCACAGCACTCAAGCACGCACCGCATCTTGTGTATGTTGCTTACTATAGACCTTCCCTTGATTCCACATGTCTGGTGGCACCCTACTATGTCCTTAATCACTGTCTGGAGCCTAGCTGCTAAGACTTTCATGAATATTTTATAGTCAACATTGATTAAAGAGATGGGCCTGTAACTCGTTACAAGGCGAAGTCTTTCTGTATCGTCAGTTTTTGGTATGAGAACAGTATGTGATGTACTATATGACGGTGGTAATTCTTTCAGTTGGTATGCCTCATTGAATACAGCTGTAAGCACTGCAGACAACTTATCTTTGAAAAACTTGTAGAACGCGGCACTCAAGCCATCGGGCCCAGGCGACTTTCCGTCGTTCAAGTTTTCAATTGCTCGGCACACTTCTCTTTCGGTTATTGGCCGCTCCAAAACTTCTTTTACCTCGTCGGCCAGTCGCGGCATCTGACCCAGAAACATCTTTTTGAAACCGTCCAAGTCAGCTTCATGAAACGCGAATAACGCCTGATAATGCTCAAAGAACTCTCGCCCAATGCCGTCGTTATCTGACACCACAACGCCGTTCCGCTCTATCTCGCATACGTGGTTTCGTTGGCCGTTCGTTTTTTCCAAACCTAAAGCCCGCTTCGTGGGTACTTCGCCCGCTTTTAGTGCATTTGTTCTAGCTCGCACCAGCGCGCCCCGATAACGCTCTTCTTCGATAAGCTGTAATTGCTGTTTTATAATCCTCACGTCATCTTTGAAAACGCCTGGCTTTTTGCATTCCTCTGTTATTAACATCTTTAGTGTTTTCTGCAGTTCGTTTTCTTTAATTTTTTCGTGAAATCGAATCGAACTGGCCCTATCAATCGCTGTGATTTTGATTTGCTCTTTGCATAGTTCCCACTGTTGTCCCACCTTGCAGTAGTCGTTCATATTTATTCTGTTGGTTTCTTCTGTCACTTTTGCTACAAAATATTCGTCGTTGAGAAGCTTAACGTTCATTTTCCACATATCCCAAGCAAACTTCCTAACTTCTTTCTTTGTTCCTATTACGCACTTAACCAGACAGTGGTCAGTAAAACACAGCGGTAGCACGGTGTAAGTGCGGCATTTTGAGATCAAGTCGAGTGCTACATAAACCCGGTCTAGGCGTGCGTGGCTTGTCCCCTGGAAATGAGTGTACTTCACTGCCTGTCCACTCTCTAGGACTTCGGCCACGTCGATTAACTCGGCTGCGGTAACAATATCAGCTAATAAATCTGTGCTCTTATCTCGGAAAGCCGTGCCGCTGGTTTTGTCTCTAGATTTCAGTACACAGTTATAGTCCCCCAAAATAATGAGGCATTTTTCAGGGTCCACATATTGCTGAACCATAGCGAAAAAATTATATCTCTCATCCACTGCATTTGGTGCGTATATGCAAATAACCCGATATTCTCTTTGGCAATAACTAAAATCACAAATAACGAGTCTTCCAGAGGACCCTGATGTGATGCTCTGAACAGTAAGACCCGGTAACTTTTTGACAAAGAGTACGCATCCTGCCGACAACCCAACAGCGTGGCTAACCAGAGCGTAGTACCTTGAGGTAAAACGCAGCACCATGCTCCCAGTCTTCTCTTCTCCCTCGACTTTTGTCTCCTGAACAGCTAGTACGTCAATGTCATTATCTGTTATCAGCCGATACAATTGACTTTGTTTTCTTTTGCTCGCTAGTCCTCTGACATTCAACGTGGCTACACTTAGAGACGGTTCAGGTGCCATTGTTGCTCTAATCATGAGGTAGGCCCAGGAGCATGGTGCTTACCTTTAACGTCTAGCAAGCCGCTAGACGCCTCCGGAGCCGCCCGGCTGGCCGGTCTCGCTTTTCGGCGGGGGTGGCTTGTCGACAGGTTTTCGTTCCGCTGCGATGTTAGGTCGCGGCTTGAAGGACGACCGCCGTCCCTGCACCGCTTTCACAGGCGGCTCGTCAACACTGCTTGTATACGGCATGTCGTCGAGATCGCCGGCTGCGTCGTGGGGGCGTTTAATTGCAGTTCCGGCACCCACTGAACTTACATTGCCATTGCCTGGGGGCTCCTGACCCTTCACTGCTGCTGGCTGCTGCGCTTGACTGGATCCATCTTCGTTGATGTCCGACGCTGCCGATGATGGGTTTTCCACCATTTCACTTGCCCTGTCCGTGCTTTTATCCTGGGCTCCTTCGCTAAGGAGAGGCATTTCTGCTCCCGAAGCAGTCGCTATCTCACCAGTCCCCTCCGCAGCGTCCTCCGCCTCAACCTCGTCCATGAGGTGCTCGGTGTCATCACTCGCCGCCGTTCTCGTTGCCGCGGCGTAGGTACGGACGCACTGCGAGTCCTCATGCCCAAATCGCCTGCAGATCGAGCAACGCGGCACCTTGCACTCTCTTCTCACGTGGCCCGAGCCATGGCATCGCAGGCACTGCATCGGGCGACCAGGTGCGACAACTAGTGCCAGTTCACCACCGACCCGTAACTGGTGCGGCAGGTCTTCTATTTTCATGCCGTTCTTCAGCTTCAAAAGCACCGACCTTGTTGTGGAGCCCTTGTCACTCACACCCTGCACTCGCCAGCGCTCTCGTCTGACATCCATTACAGTCCCAAAGGCCGCGAGTGCGGACCGGACGTCCTCGTCCGCCACTCCATGCAATAGCCAGTGAAGCTTCAGCTTCACCTGCTGTTCCTGCGGGTCGATGATAACACAGCGTCGCCTCTTCACCATTAGCTCCTTCACACCAAGCAGCCGTTTTGTAGCCTCGGAACCTTTAAGGGTGACTGCCCAAACGTGGTTAACCTGGTAGGCTCCCAGGGCCACCACATCCGGCAGTAAGCCTGTAGGCAAGAGCGCATCTCGTAAATCTTCAACCCTGTAGGGCCTTGCTCGCACGTCGCCGTGCAAAAACACGGTGTTCTGAACGATGCGTCCGGTTGGCAGCTGAGGCAGAATAAGCTGATAATCGCTGTCTTCGCTATCTGAGATCCTGTTTCCGCGGCCGGTAAAAGCCGCAATCGCCGCTCCGTCGGAGCACATGATTCCGCGTCCGTACACGGTGGTGGCCGGAAGTAGAATGAGGCCACGAGGGCACTTTTTGTTTTTTTTTGAGCATAACCGGTGGATGACTTTTCAAGTGTTGCGCAAGGGCCTCAATAGCAGTGAAGGTCAGGCGTATCTGCCGGCATAAGGAAGCATTCACAAAGGCGAGAAAAAAATTTGATACCCTCAGCGGGATTCGAACCCGCAATCCCCGGTTTAGGAGACCGATGCCTTATCCATTAGGCCACGAGGGCACTTTTTGTTTTTTTTTGAGCATAACCGGTGGATGAGTTTTCAAGCGTTGCGCAAGGGCCGCAATAGCAGTGAAGGTCAGGCGTATCTGCCGGCATAAGGAAGCATTCACAAAGGCGAGAAAAAAATTTGATACCCTCGGCGGGATTCGAACCCGCAATCCCCGGTTAGACCGATGCCTTATCCATTAGGCCACGAGGACACTTCTTGTTTTTTTTTTTGAGCATAACCGGTGGATGACTTTTCAAGCGTTGCGCAAGGGCCTCAATAGCAGTGAAGGTCAGGCGTATCTGCCGGCATAAGGAAGCATTCACAAAAGCGAGAAAAAAATTTGATACCCTCGGCGGGATTCGAACCCACAATCCCCGGTTTAGGAGACCGATGCCTTATCCATTAGGCCACGAGGGCACTTTTTGTTTTTTTTTGAGCATAACCGGTGGATGAGTTTTCAAGCGTTGCGCAAGGGCCTCAATAGCAGTGAAGGTCAGGTGTATCTGCCGGCATAAGGAAGCATTCACAAAAGCGAGAAAAAAATTTGATACCCTCGGCGGGATTCGAACCCGCAATCCCCGGTTTAGGAGACCGATGCCTTATCCATTAGGCCACGAGGGCTTTTTTTTTTCTTTATTACCGACTTGGCAGCTACAAAGAACGATGAAAAGTCGCATGGTATTAAAAACACAAGTCACTTTCTTACAGGTTTCTTGTGGTAGAATGGATTAGGTGACATGAGCTTGTCCAAGACTGGCAGCCAATCTGGGGGTTGAGATTGCCCTCCGAAAACATCACGCGTGTACATTACACTTTCAACAAAGTATTGATGGGCTGGGTGTACGACAACATGCTCATGGCGAACATCCATCCGCGTTCTCCATATGCTGTGCATACACAAGACCATTAATAAATCCCTGGGCACTTCTCCTGGCTGGGCGTATGGAAGGTAGCGTATGCCAAACGGCGTTATTGGTAAGTCCTTTTTAATAGTACGCTGTAGCACGTCCCACAAAAAAACCGCATCGTGACAACCAAGGAAAATATGCTCTATGGTTTCCAGCTTTTTGCAAATTAAACAGTCAGCAGACCAAGGCACGAAAAGGCCTTTGCTTTCCAGCCATGGCTTCACCGGAAGAGTGCCGGTATGCAATTGAAAAAAGAAAGATTTAGCGGACGATCTGATGGGCATTCTTTTCACTCTTTTCAACACGTCCCGCTCTGGATCCAAAGCATATACAGAGCGATAAAGAGGCACAGGTAAAAAGGTTTCCAATAAATCTTTGTACAGCCGTTTTCGCGTAACAGTACACATATACTCATTTGAAAATCTCGCCTTCACTATTTGGAAGGACGCGACAACTTCGCGAAGAAAAGCACTTAGAGCCATTGGCCCTGTAGACATAGTGGAAACTACATATTCCGGCAGTGAATCCCGCAATCGCACCTGGATTAGCGTTCTAAGAAAAACATCGCTTTGTTCGCGCAAAAAAATGAACCTTGTTACAATCTGCTTTAAGTATAAATGTGACAAGCCCAGTCCACCGTTATGCACCGTATGAAAAAGATTGCATCGACTGGTACGCTCCCATGTTGAAGCCCACACAAATGTGGCAAATACCCTAAGCAGTTTTTGAACAGAGATTCTTGACATAGATAACACTTGCAGCATGTAAAAAATTTTTGCAACTAGGAACATATTGCAAACGGTAGCTCTTGCGAACATAGAAAAGTTATGTCCTCCCCATTTGTTTGTTTCGGTTTTCACTTGCTCAGCTTCACCGGCCCAACATTCCTTGCTTTCACGGTAATGCTTTAGTGGCACACCAAGGTAATTGCCTGGCGTTGTTGTCCATTGCATACTGGAGAATAATGCAGGCGCGTATTGCCAGTTTCCGTGCCAAAATCCTAAACACTTTGCCCAACTAATTTCACTTCCACTTGCAGTGCAAAAAGCAGTGGCTTCTTTTACAACTTCTTGCACGCTCTCATGGTCAGTACAAAAAACCGCAATATCGTCCGCGTATGCCAAAACCCGAACTTCACTTTGAAAAAATCTATAACCGCGTATGTTTGGCCTTGTAAGCAATCTTAGACAGAAAGGCTCCAGATAAAGCGCAAACAAAAGGGGAGACAGAGGACAGCCCTGCCTTACTGACGACTGAACAGGTATACGATCAGTTAACTGCTTATTCACGACCAGTCTCGCTGAACAGCACTCGTAAACCATTTTCACGCCCTTTGTAATCACGGAACCAGCATTGACATACTCTAAAACAGAGAACAAAATTTCATGTACCACTTTATCAAATGCTTTGTGGAGGTCTAATTGCATCATGGCTACGTGGTCATGCATCGCGTCACAACATTCGAGTACACTCCTTGCTGCGTGTATGTTAGTAAAAATGGTCCTTCCTTTTATACCGCATGTCTGATGTGGGCCTACAAGAGAAGTAATTACACGTTGGAGTCGTCGCCCTAATACTTTCATGTAAATTTTATAGTCAACATTCGTTAGACTTATAGGACGGTAAGACGCTACAGACTGAAGCTTAACATGGTCATCTGTTTTCGGGATTAGTACAATGTGTGACATTCGAAAAGACGGAGGAGGTACCTTCTTTTCGTAGCATTCACTAATAACTCTTTCCAGTAAAACAGCCATTTCTGTTGGAAAGGCCTTGTATATGGCAGCACCAAGACCATCTGGTCCGGGTGACTTATTGGAATTTAATTCCCAGATAACGGCCTCAATTTTCTCGGAAGTAATACTTGCTTCAAGTGTCTGCGCCACTTCGTCTTCTACTCTTGGCATCAGCGACAGAAAGTCTTTTCTGAAGCGTTCAATGTCCGGTGTTTTCAGGCTAAACAATTCCCTGTAAAATTCTACAAACGCCCGTTCAATCGTTTTCTTTTCCGAGGTAACTACGTTCTGATAGCAGATTTCTTTTATCTCTTTTGACACTGCGTACCGTTTTTCATCACTAAGTGCCCTTTTCCTGGGCGTCTCTCCGAGCCACAATTTTTCGCTGCGTGCCCTTATCACCGCACCGCGATACTTCTCTTCGTCGATCACCTCAAGTTTGGTTTTTATCCTTTTAATATCTTGGGCGAACAAGCCAGGCTTAACGCTCTCCATGCTAAGCATGTATTCAAGTGTGCTACGAAGTTCTTTTTCTTATTCTCTTTCTTTACGTCGGAGAGTGCATGATCGGTCAATAGCAGCTATCTTAATCTCGCACTTAAACTGCTCCCATGCTTGTATAAAATTAGTCATTTTGTAACATATGCTTAATATATTCTTTAACTTTAGTGGTAAACTCCTCATCCAGCAGCAGTTTTTCATTAAATTTCCATAGCTCCCAATTGAACTTTGTTGCCTTACTTTTCATGCCTAGAGTAATCATTACGAGGGAGTGGTCACTAAAGCTCATGGGAAGTGTTTCATATTCCGAGCACAAAGCACACAATCAATGGGAACATATATTCGGTCCAACCTTGCATGACAGCTACCTTGAAAGTGCGTGAACTTTGCTTGGCCTTCATGCGTCATTATACAGCCAGCATCTTCAAGCTCTGCCTCAATAACAATGTCAATAAGTAACTCTGCACTCTTGTCACGAAGGACACGGTCTGTTGTTCTATCTTCCGGTCTACAGACACAGTTGAAGTCTCCAAGAAGAAGAACACGCCTCTCATGTATTAGGAAGGATTTCATATAGTGAAAAAACTCTTCCCGCTCTAACGTTCTACTCGGCGCATAAACGCAGATCACTCTCCAGTCCAATCCAGAAAAACTGAAATCACATATCAAAAGCCGACCACTCTCACACGAGAACACAGACTGCACACACTCTATGCAATTTCGAATAAAAATGACACATCCCCCCGATCTTCCAACCGCATGACAAACTAAAACACTATATCTAGAACGATATATTTCAGCCATTTTCTCTGTTTGTTGTTCGCTTTCCATTTTGCTCTCTTGAACTGCTAGTACATCAATTTCATTTTCCAGCAGAATTCGGTTCAGCTGCAGTTGTCTCCGACGCGTTGACAGCCCCCTCACATTTAGTGTGGCTACGCGCAAGCTAGTGGTTAAATTGGTCGCCATCTCAAGAAATTATAAATCGCGAAACATATATCACTCACATCGCTTTTGCAGAAAGACATCATTGCGGTTGATTTGTTGCACGGGATGACCATTCTTCCTTTTTGGCGAGTCCGTCCGTCGTTCCAAGCGCTGCTCCCGATCATGGACCGGGCTTGTAACGTCTCGACCGGAAAGGGTACCCCCGCTATGGCGGAGGCACAGGTGACACAGTTCTCCGGTCTGGGGGCACGTTTGGCCTTGGCTTGAAGGACGCCCGGCGAAGGGGGGCCGCCTTCAGTGGAGGCTGTCCGCTTTCCGCTCCTCCTTGGGTTGATTCCTCGTTGACACTGTCTTCGTGCACCCGCTTCACAGGCAAGGTAGAAGCAGCTGGCATCTCAGCTTCAGTGTCCCCCTGTTCCTCACTGTGTTGCGTAGCCGAAGCTGGGCTTGCAGCACTGGCATTGCCGTCTTCTTTCGTGGGTGTCTCGGACCCAGCAACATTCGGCAACGGAACAATCACATCTGACTCACAGGGTTCTTTAAGGGCAGGGGTCTTCTCAGAGGATTCTTCTTTCATCTCTGCAGCCTCATTGGTTCCACTGCTAGTTTCCTCGGCGTCCACTGCGTCCATCAAGTGCTCGCCTGCCACTTCACTCGGCACGGGGCCTGCAACGTTGGCATACGTGCGCACACACTGGGACTCGTCATGGCCGTAGCGACGACACAGCCCGCAGCGCGGCACACGACACTCACGACGTATATGTCCTTTCCCGCGGCACCGGAGGCAAAGCGGGGCTCTGCCTGGGACGTGGACGAGTGCGACGTCCTCGGCGACCCGAAGCTGATGCGGCAGGTCCTCGATGGTAACGCCCACTTTTAGCTTCAGCGTGACCGTTCGAGTCGTTGAAGCCTTGTCGACACACCCTTGCACTTTCCACTTGTCTCTTGATATTTCCGTTACTTTTCCATAAGCCGCCAACGCTGCTCGCACATCATCGTCGTGCACGCCGTGAAGCAGCCAGAAAAGTTTCAACCTGATCCCTTGGTTACAGGGGTCAATAACCACGCATCGGTGTTCCTTAACTTCAAAAGCTTGAGCTTGCAAAATCTTCGCTTTTGCCTCTTCACCTTTAAACGTTACCGCCCATACGTGATTCATTTGATATGCGCCGAGGGCAACCACTTCCGGCAGCAGTGAAAAACGAGCGAGGGAGTCTCGAAAGTGCTCCACCCGGTACGGCCTGGCTTTTACGTCGCCGTGCAAAAAAACAGTATGCAAAACACTCGAACCTGTAGGCAGATGCGGTAGAACCAGTTCATATTCCTTGGCAGGCCTTTCCGTGTTCCTGATACCACGGCCCAGCTGGGCCGCTGAATCCGCTCCTTGGGAGCCCATGATAATCACGTCCGTCACGCACGGTGGCCGGAAGTGGAATCCATTAGGCCACGAGGGCACTTTTTGTTTTTTTTGAGCATAACCGGTGGATGACTTTTCAAGTGTTGCGCAAGGGCCTCAATAGCAGTGAAGGTCAGGCGTATCTGCCGGCTTAAGGAAGCATTCACAAAGGCGAGAAAAAAATTTGATACCCTCGGCGGGATTCGAACCCGCAATCCCCGGTTTAGGAGACCGATGCCTTATCCATTAGGCCACGAGGGCACTTTTTGTTTTTTTTTTGAGCATAACCGGTGGATGACTTTTCAAGCGTTGCGCAAGGGCCTCAATAGCAGTGAAGATCAGGCGTATCTGCCGGCATAAGGAAGCATTCACAAAGGCGAGAAAAAAATTTGATACCCTCGGCGGGATTCGAACCCGCAATCCCCGGTTTAGGAGACCGATGCCTTATCCATTAGTCTTTTTTTATTGCCTGGCATTGACACAAATACACCGCACTGGAACTCAAAACAACAGGAACGAAGGAATAATATATGTACACAAAGGTAGTTAGCGTTGCCTCACACCCACTGATGGGCAGGCATTGTCATGTTAAAATTCCTTGAGCACCGTCAAAGGTTCCAGCTTTGACAGCCACTCAGGAGCACATGGTTGCAATTTAAGCACGTCGAGCCATCGCTGCACACTTTCACGGAAATACACGCGGGCTGGCCGTGCATCTGGATCACAGTGATAACCAGCCATTCGTGCGCGCCATATACTGTGGAGGCACATTAACATAACCTGGTCCAACGGCATATCATCGTGGTTATCCAATGGCAAATACCTAATGCCATGGGAATCAAGTGGCAACTGTTTTTTTATGGATGACTGCCTTGTCGTGGCGGAGGGGCTTGCGAAACTCGATGAAGTCGTGAGCTCTGCTGTGTAGGGCCACCCAAGATAGACAGGTCACGGCAGAGAGTTCTGACAAAATGTGATTCACTGGAGAAGATAATGGCAACCCACTCCAGTATTTCCTGCCAAGAAAACCCTATGGCCAGTCACAATACCATTATCGATATGGCGCCGGAAGATGAGCCCCCCAGGTTGGAAGGCGTCTCACATGTTACTGGGGATGAACAAAGGGCGATTCCTAGTAGCTCCAGGACGAATGAAGCGGCTGGGCTAAAGCCAAAAGGACGCTCAGTTGTGGATGTGTCGGGAAGCGACCGCAAAGTCCGATGTTGCAAGGAGATATATCACATAGCAACATGGAATGTAAGATCTATGACGCAAGGTAAACTGGATATCGTCAAGCGAGAAATGGACAGATTGAACATTGATATCTTGGGTATCAGCGAGCTCAAGTGGACCGGAATGGGAGAATTTAACTCCGACAACCATTATGTCTTTTAATGTGGGCATGAATCCAAGAGAAGGAATGGGGTCGCTCTCATAGTAAACAGAAGAATGGGCAAAGCAGTGCTAGGGTACAACCCCAAAAACGACCGAATGATTTCACTTCGGATCCAAGGTCACCCTTTCAACATAACAGTTATCCAAGTCTATGCACCGACCACTGCTGCTGAAGAAGCTGACGTTGAGAGATTTTATGCGGACCTACAATGCCTTTTAGACCGCACCCCATCATCAGACGTCGTTTTTCTCATAGGAGACTGGAATGCTAAGGTCGGGAGTGAAGAAATATCCGGAATTACAGGCAAGTTCGGTCTTGGTGAGCCAAATGAAGCTGGGCAGAGGCTAGTAGAGTTCTGTCAAGAAAACAACCTGACCATAGCAAATACTCATTTTCAACAGCACAAGAGGCGCCTGTACACATGGATTTCACCGGACGGTGTGTACAGGAATCAGATCGATTATATTATTTGCCGGCAGAGATGGAGAAGCGCTATACAAGCAGTAAAAACAAGGCCTGGGGCCGATTGTGGCACCGATCATCAGCTTCTTGTTGCCAAAATTAAGCTTCGATTGAGGAAAACGCAGAAAACTAGAAGGCCTTTCAGGTATGATCTGGATCAGATTCCATTAGAATATGCTGTGGAAGTGAGGAATCGATTTCAAGAATTAGATCTAGAAGACAAAGAGCCCGAAGAGATGTGGACTGATGTTCGTGATATAATACAAGAAGTTGCTACTAAGGTAGTTCCAAAGCAAAAGAAATGGAAAAAAGCAAACTGGTTATCTGAAGAGGCTTTGCAAATAGCTGAGAAAAGGAGGATGGCAAAAGGTATGGGGGAAAGAGAAAGATACAAGGTTCTCAATGCGGATTTTCAGAAAATAGCAAGGAGAGATAAGAATGCCTTCCTGAACATACAGTGTCAAGCAGTTGAGGACAACAGCCAATTAAGGAACACAAGAGCTCTGTATAAGACAATCAAAGATATCAAAGGAAGCTTCTGTGCTAAGCTGGGCGTGATAAAGGACAAACGAGGCAAGGACCTCACTGAAGCCTCAGAGATAAAGAAGAGGTGGCAGGAATACACAGAAGAACTTTACAAGAAGGACCCGGATGTGCAAACCCAACATAAGACGGTTGTGATTACTGATCTCGAGCCGGGCATCCTGAAGAGTGAAGTTGAATGGGCCTTAGCCAGCCTTGCTAAGAACAAAGCTAGCGGAATTGATGGTATTCCAGCTGAGTTGCTTCAAAACCTCAACCACGACGCTGTTAACACACTGCATACATTATGTCAAAAGATTTGGACAACCCTGCAGTGGCCACAGGATTGGAGGAGGTCAGTTTACATCCCCATTCCAAAGAAAGGCAGTGCCAAAGATTGTTCCAACTACCGCACGATCGCGCTTATTTCTCATGCTAGCAAGGTGATGTTAAAAATCCTGCAAGGTAGGCTGCAGCAGTATGTGGATCGGGAGCTTCCGGACGTGCAAGCTGGGTTTCGCAAGGGCAGAGGAACTAGAGACCAAATTGCCAACCATCGCTGGATCATGGAAAAAGCAAGATAGTTCCAGAAACCCATTTACTTCTGCTTTATTGATTATGCGAAAGCGTTTGACTGCGTAGATCACAGCAGATTGTGGCAAGCTCTCCAAGAGATGGGAGTTCCAATTCCCCTCATCTGTCTCCTCAGGAACCTTTATGAAGGGCAAGAGGCCACAGTCAGAACTGGGCATGGTCTTACTGACTGGTTTCCGATTGAGAAAGGGGTGAGGCAAGGCTGCATACTGTCGCCCTGCCTATTTAACCTATATGCAGAGTACATCATGAGGAAGGCCGGTCTGGACGAGTCTTCAGCTGGAGTGAAGATTGCTGGAAAACGTATCAACAACCTTAGATATGCGGATGATACCACTTTAATGGCAGAAAGTGAAGTGGAACTCAAGAGACTTCTGATGCGCGTACAAGAAGAGAGTGAGAAGTTTGGGCTTAAACTGAACATTAAAAAGACGAAGATCATGGCGTCTGGCCCTATCAAGTCCTGGAGCATCAATGGACAAGAAGTGGAAGCTGTGACAGATTTTCTGTTCTTGGGCGCCAAGATTACCTCGGAAGGAGACTGCAGCCATGAAATTAGGAGACGCCTGCTTCTGGGAAAGAGATCCATGGTTAGCCTTGACCGCCTAGTAAAGAGCAGAGACATTAGTCTGCCAGCCAAGATCCGTATAACCCGTGCTATGGTCTTTCCAGTTGTGATGTATGGATGCGAGAGTTGGACTGTGAAAAAGTCTGACCGCCGAAGAATTGACGTGTTTGAATTGTGGTGCTGGCGAAGACTCTTAAGCCATAAACCCTGACTGATCATTGGAGGGTCAAATTCTAAAGTTAAAGCTCAGCTACTTTGGTCATCTGATGAGAAGAGAGGAGTCGCTGGTGAAAGATTTGATTTTGGGAAAGGTTGAGGGTCGCCGGAGAAGGGGTAGGCAGCGAACGTGATGGTTAGATGGCATTCTCGAGGCATTGCAGATGAAGCTATGTGATGTTAAGAAGATAGTGAGAGACCGGAAAGCGTGGCGTGATATGGTCCATAGGGTCACGAAGAGTCGGACACGACTGAACGCCTGAACTGAACTGTTTTTTTACTGTCCTTTGCAGAACATCCCACAAATATACCCCCTCCCAGAAATGCAAAAACACGTGATCTATTGTCTCTGGCTGTTTGCAGTTGAGACATTGGGCCCCCCACGGTAGGAACATACCCTTCTCCTCCATAAATGATTTTACGCTCAAAGTACCGGTATGTAGCATAAAGAAAAACGTTTTAGCTCCCGGAGCAACTTGCATTTTCTTTACGCGTTTTAATACATTACTTCCTGTGCCTCCATAGTATAAATAAAGCTCGGTACAAGGGCACCGGGAACACCACTTCACAAACATCCTTGTATAATGTTCTCCTGTTAACATTACTTAAATACTCTTCCGAAAAACGTGCGCTTAAGAATTTCACGCTCAAAACAATTTCCCTAAAGAATCCAAAAAGAGAACCCGGCATACATTGTGTATAAACTACGAAATCAGGCAACGCTCGACCAAGTCTTTGTTGACACACTGTGCGCAGGAATGGATCGCTGGCATCCCTAAAAAACATAAACCGGTTGACAATCTGTCGCACAAACAAATGACCCAGACTAAGCCCCCAATGCTTCACCTGCCGGAACAAATTTGTCCGACTGCACCTCTCCCAACTCGAGGCCCAAACAAACACCGCAAAAACTCGATGCAATTTTTGCACATTTACACGGGACCAATGCAACACTTGCATAACATACCATAACTTACTAATTAAAAACAGGTTGCAAACTGCGGCTCTTCCAAATATTGATAATTGACCGCTTTTCCCTTTCTCTCCTTTTTCACGGGTTTCTTTGACCTGCTCTAGCCAGTATGGCTCGCTTTCCTTGTAAAATTTCAAGGGCACACCCAAGTACTTTGTAGGCGTTGTAACCCACGATACATTAGCGAAAGTGTCGGGGGTTAGCTGCCATTCTCCGTGCCAAAATCCCAGGCACTTACCCCAGTTAACTTTACTCCCTGTGACTTTGCTAAAATGTTTTACCACATCCACTGTCCTCTTTATACTCTCCTTATTTACACAAAAAACCGCAACGTCGTCTGCGTAAGCCAGCAATTTGACTTCTGACTCCTGCAGTCGAAAACCATCAATGTCATTGTTTTGTAGGATGCTTAAACACAAACTTTCAATATAAATGCTGAACAAAAGAGGGCTGAGGGGGCAACCTTGCCGCACCGAACGTCGTACGTTGATGGGGGCCCCTAGTGACTTATTGACAATTAATCTCGTAGTGCAGTTACGGTACGCCAAAGCCACTCCCTCTCGAATAGCAGAGCCGACATTAGCATAGTCTAATATACTGAACAGAATAGTATGTGCCACACAATCAAAAGCTTTCTCCAACTCCAACTGCAGTAACGCAACACATTCATGAGTTGCATCGCAGCATTCGAGCACACTTCTCGCTTTGTGAATGTTCTGAAAGATAGATCACCCTTTGATACCGCACGTTTGGTGAGGGCCCACTAGTTCGCATATAACCGTTTGTAGTCTGCCAGCCAGCACCTTCATATAAATCTTGTAATCAACGTTTGTCAGAGCAATGGGCCTGTAAGACGACAACTGCCTAAGCTTATCTGGTTGGTCAGTTTTCGGAATAAGTACTGTGTGCGACGATCCGAAAGACGCAGGCAGTGCCTTCACTTCATACGCTTCATTAAATAAGGCACACAACAAAGGAGATAGCTGTTCCTTGAACGCTTTATAAAAAGCCGCACTCAGGCCATCAGGCCCGGGTGATTTCCCTGGGTTTAAATTTTCTATTGCCTGCTGCACTTCTTTTTCGCTTATTGGCCGCTCCAGTCTTTCTTTTTGTTCCTCGTCAATTTTTGGCATCACGTCAAGAAAGGATTCTTTAAAACGGTCCAAATAAACCTCTCGGGACGAAAATAGATCTTCATAATACTCCCGGAAAGCTTTCGCGATTCCTTCGTTATCGGTTTCTGTGCGTCCTGCCCAATCTACCTCTGCCACGTGATTTCGCCTTGCATTTCCTTTTTCTATTCCCAACGATCTTTTTGTCGGCGTCTCATCCATGGCCAATTTTTCCGCTCTTGCACGCACTAACGCTCCTTGGTATCTGTCTTCGTCTATCAAGTTAATCTGTTCTTTTATTTTTCGAATATCCTCTATCCATCTGCCGGGTGCCTTACATTCCTGTTCGTGTAGTTTTGCAAGCAAAGCCTTAAGCTGGGTTTCTGTAATTTTCTTCTCGTACACCAGGCAACTTGATCTGTCAATGGCTTTAATTTTAATCTGTTCCTTGCACAACTCCCACTGTTTCCAGATTTCGAGAAAAGTCCCTGGCCTCACTTTAATCAATTCATTCAATACCACGCGTCTAAAGGCATCATCCTTAAGCAATTTATTGTTCAATTTCCATAACTCCCAGCTAAATGCATTGCTTCGTTTTTTGGTGCCGAATAAGCATTGCACCAAACAGTGATCCGTGAATGTCATAGGCACCACTCGGTATTCATTGCATGAATGAATCAAATCCAGCGACGCGTAAATCCTGTCCAGACGCGCGTGGCTAGAACCTTGGAAGTGCGTGTACTGAACGGCACGCGGTCCTTCCAAGCAATCAGCCACATCCCCCATATTCCATTCGCTTGTTAACTGGCATAACATTTCAGTGCTTTTGTCTCTGAATCCGCGTGTGCTGGTTTTGTCTCGAGCATTCAGTACACAGTTAAAATCGCCCAGCAATACTACCTGCCTTTCCGTACTTAACTGCTGCATAACATTCTCGAAAAACACTGTTCTTTCCTCCACACAGTTAGGAGCGTACACACAAATAATGCGCCACTCAACACCGCTGTATACACAATCAGCCACTACACACCATCCAGAAGAGCATGAGGAGTAGCCCTTTACAACCAGACCAGGCAGCTTTTTGACAAACAATACACACCCGGCCGATGTCCCAACTGCGTGGCTAACAATGGCGTAAAATCTAGCCGTGAAACGTCGCACCATGCTCCCAGTCTCTTCCTCCCCGTCAACCTTAGTTTCTTGCACGCCAAGCACGTCAATATCGTTGTCAGTTAAGAGCCGGTGCACGTGGCTCTGCTTCTTTTTGCCTGCCAATCCCCTGACATTTAACGTGGCTACTCTTAAGGTGGTTTCGGGCGACATTTTCATCAAGGGTGAAGAGACCGAAAGCATGGTGCTTACCCTTCCCGTCTAGCGCGTTGCTAGACGCCGTCGTTGGATCCATCCCCGTCCGGTGCGAGCGGCTGACCCGGCAGCGGGGGCACTTTATACGCTGCCCGTCTCTCTGATGATATGTTTGGCCTCGGACGTAGCGTGGACCGCCGGGATTGCCCCGTTTTTGCCGGTGGCTCGTCGACGCTGGGGGCTGACGCCTGGTTACCTTCGGGTTCGGACTGTGCGTGGGATCGCTTGGCTGGGGCTGGGACGCCTGGCTTACGAACACCGCTGGTGTCCGAGTGCTCCTCCCCATTATCCTATTCCATACCGTTTGCCGGCTCAAGTGACGTGCCTTCCTCATTGCTAGGGAGCTCAGGTGCAGAGTCCGCTCTCCCCACATCCCTCGCAGCATTGCCGCTTCCTGCCGAGTCCACCGACGAATCAGTCTCCCGTGTCTGCGTTAGCACCTCTCCGGCACCCTTCGCCGCCTCCTCCGCCTCGACCACGTCCATGGTGAGCTCCGCCGACCGTTCCGCAGTTCCATGTCCCGCGGCCGAAGCGTACGAAAGCACACAGGCAGCCTCGTCATGTCCGTAGCGTCTACACTTTGGACAACGCGGTACCTTACATTCACGTCGAACGTGACCGGTACCGCGGCAGCGCAGGCACTGCATCGCTCGCCCAGGCACCACGACAAGAGCTAGCTCTCCGGCAACTCACAGCTGGTGAGGTAAGTCGTCGACCTTAATGCCGGGTTTCAATTTCAGGAGCACAGTCCTCGTGGTGGACCCCTTCTTCTTGACGCCTTGAACTCTCCACCTTTCCCGGGTCACCTCGGTCACATTCCCAAACGCAGCAAAAGCCGTCCGGATGTCGTCGTCTGCCACACCGTGCAACATCCAGTGAAGTCGCAGCTTCACCTGTTGGTCCTCGGGATCGATAATGAGGCAACGGCGTCCCTTAACTTCGAGTTCCTTGAAAGCCGCCAATTTCTTTGTTGCTTCTGTGCTGCTTAACGTGACCGCCCAAACATGGTTGATCTGATACGCCCCCAACGCCACAACGTCGAGGAGCGCACCAGCCTTGACCAGGGCGTCGCGGAAATCCTCGACCCTGTATGGCCTGACTCGCACATCGCCGTGCAAAAAAAGCGTGTTAAAAACAACGCGTTCGGTGGGCAAAGTTGGCAGAATAATCTGATACTCGCTATCATCCATGTCGTCAAGCCTGTTTCCGCGGCTGGAAAGGGCCGCTATGATTCTGCGACCGTTCACTACGGTGGCCGGAAGTAGAATGCGCCTTATCCATTAGGCCACGAGGGCACTTTTATTTTTTTTTTAGCATAACCGGTGGATTACTTTTCAAGCGTTGCGCAAGGGCCTCAATAGCAGTGAAGGTCAGGCGTATCTGCCGGCATAAGGAAGCATTCACAAAGGTGAGAAAAAAATTTGATACCCTCGGCGGGATTCGAACCGGCAATCCCCGGTTTAGGAGACCGATGCCTTATCACTAGGCCACGAGGGCACTTTTTGTTTTTTTGAGCATAACCGGTGGATGACTTTTCAAGCGTTGCACAAGGGCCTCAATAACAGTGAAGGTCAGGCGTATCTGCCGACATAAGGAAGCATTCACAAAGGCGAGAAAAAAATTTGATACCCTCGGCGGGATTCGAACCCGCAATCCCCGGTTTAGGAGACCCATGCCTTGTCCATTAGGCAACGAGGGCACTTTTTGTTTTTTTTTTGAGCATAACCGGTGGATGACTTTTCAAGCGTTGCGCAAGGGCCTCAATAGCAGTGAAGGTCAGGCGTATCTGCCGGCATAAGGAAGCATTCAGAAAAGCGAGAAAAACATTTGCTATCCTCGGCGGGATTCGAACCCGGAATTCCCGGTTTAGGAGACCGATTCCTTATCCATCAGGCCACGAGGGCTTTTTTTTTTTTTAATTACCGACTTGGCAACTACAAAGATCGATGAAATATCGCATGGAATTAAAAACACAAGTCACTTTCTGACAGGTTTCTTGTGATAGAATGGATTAGGTGACATGAGCTTGTCCAAGACTGGCAGCCATTCCGGGGGTTCAGATTGCCCTTCGAAAACATCACGCGTGTACATTACACTTTCAACAAAATACTGATGGGCTGGGTGTATGACAACATGCTCATGGCGAACATCCATCCTCGTTCTCCATATGCTGTGCATACACAAGACCATTAATAAATCACTGGGCACTTTTCCTGGCTGGGCGCATGGAAGGTAGCGTATGCCAAACGGCGTTATTGGTAAGTCCTTTTTAATAGTACGCTGTAGCACGTCCCACAAAAAAACCGCATCGTGACAACCAAGGAAAATATGCTCTATGGTTTCCAGCTTTTTGCAAATTAAACAGTCAGCAGACCAAGGCACGAAAAGGCCTTTGCTTTCCAGCCATGGCTTCACCGGAAGAGTGCCGGTATGCAATTGAAAAAAGAAAGATTTAGCGGACGATCTGATGGGCATTCTTTTCACTCTTTTCAACACGTCCCGCTCTGGATCCAAAGCATATACAGAGCGATAAAGAGGCACAGGTAAAAAGGTTTCCAATAAATCTTTGTACAGCCGTTTTTGGCGTAACAGTACACATATACTCATTTGAAAATCTCGCCTTCACTATTTGGAAGGACGCGACAACTTCGCGAAGGAAAGCACTTAGAGCCATTGTCCCTGTAGACATAGTCGAAACTACATATTCCGGCAGTGAATCCCGCAATCGCACTTGGATTACCGTTCTAAGAAAAACATCGCTTTGTTCGCGCAAAAAAATGAACCTTGTTACAATCTGCTTTAAGTATAAATGTGACAAGACCAGTCCACCGTTATGCATCGTATAAAAAGATTGCATCGACTGGTACGCTCCCATGTTGAAGCCCACACAAACGTGGCAAATACCCTATGCAGTTTTTGAACAGAGATTCTTGACATAGATAACACTTGCAGCATGTAAAACATTTTTGCAACTAGGAACATATTGCAAACGGTAGCTCTTGCGAACATAGAAAAGTTATGTCCTCCCCATTTGTTTGTTTGGGTTTTCACTTGCTCAACTTCACCGGCCCAACATTCGTTGCTTTCACGGTAATGCTGTAGTGGCACACCAAGGTAATTGCCTGGCGCTATTGTCCATTGCATACTGGAGAACAGTTCAGGCGCGTATTGCCAGTTTCCGTTCCAAAATCCTAAACACTTTGCCCAACTAATTTCGCTTCCACTTGCAGTGCAAAAAGCAGTGGCTTCTTTTACAACTTCTTGCACGCTCTCATGGTCAGTACAAAAAACCGCAATATCGTCCGCGTATGCCAAAACCCGAACTTCACTTTGAAAAAATCTATAACCGCGTATGTTTGGCCTTGTAAGCAATCTTAAACAGAAAGGCTCCAGATAAAGCGCAAACAAAAGGGGAGACAAAGGACAGCCCTGCCTTATTGACGACTGGACAGGTATACGATCGGTTAAATGCTTATTCACGACCAGTCTAGCTGAACAGCACTCGTAAACCATTTTCACGCCATTTGTGATCACGGAACCAGCACTGACATACTCTAAAACAGAGAACAAAATTTCATGTACCAGTTTGTCAAATGCTTTGTGGAGGTGTAATTGCATCATGGCTACGTGGTCATGCATCGCGTCACAACATTCGAGAACACTCCTTGCTGCGTGTATATTAGTAAAAATGGTCCTTCCTTTTATACCGCATGTCTGATGTGGGCCTACAAGAGAAGTATTTACACGTTGGAGTCGTCGCCCTAATACTTTCATGTAAATTTTATAGCCAGCATTCGTTAGACTTACAGGACGGTAGGACGCCACAGACTGAAGCTTAACTGGGTCATCTGTTTTCGGGATTAGTACAACGTGTGACATTCGAAAAGACGGAGGAGGTACGTTCTTTTCGTAGCATTCACTAATAACTCTTTCCAGTAAAACAGCCATTTCTGTTGGAAAGGCCTTGTATATGGCAGCACCAAGACCATCTGGTCCGGGTGACTTATTGGAATTTAATTCCCAGATAACGGCCTCAATTTCCTCGGAAGTAATACTTGCTTCAAGTGTCTGCGCCACTTCGTCTTCTACTCTTGGCATCAGCGACAGAAAGTCTTTTCTGAAGCGTTCAATGTCCGGTGTTTTCAGGCTAAACAATTCCCTGTAAAATTCTACAAACGCCCGTTCAATCGTTTTCTTTTCCGAGGTAACTACGTTCTGATAGCAGATTTCTTTTATCTCTTTTGACACTGCGTACCGTTTTTCATCACTAAGTGCCCTTTTCCTGGGCGTCTCTCCGAGCCACAATTTTTCGCTGCGTGCCCTTATCACCGCACCGCGATACTTCTCTTCGTCTATCACCTCAAGTTTGGTTTTTATCTTTTTTATATCTCGGGCGAACAAGCCAGGCTTAACGCTCTCCATGCTAAGCATGTATTCAAGTGTGCTTCGAAGTTCTTTTTCTTGTTCTCTTTCTTTACTTTGGAGAGTGCATGCTCGGTCAATAGCAGCAATCTTTATATCGCCCTTAAACTGCTCCCATGCTTGTATAAAGTTAGAGTCATTTTGCAACATATGCGTAATATATTCTTTCCCTTTATTGGTAAACTCTTCATCCAGCAGCAGCTTTTCATTAAATTTCCATAGCTCCCAATTGAACTTTGTTGCCTTACTTTTCTTGCTTAGAGTAATCACTACGAGGGAGTGGTCACTAAAGCTCATGGGAAGTGTTTGATATTCCGAGCACAAGGGCACACAATCAATAGGAACATATATTCGGTCCAACCTTGCATGACAGCTACCTTGAAAGTGCGTGAACATTGCTTGGCCTTCATGCGTCAGTATACAGCCAGCATCTTCAAGCTCTGCCTCATTAA
This sequence comes from Amblyomma maculatum, assembly GCF_055883805.1. Classification (NCBI taxonomy): domain Eukaryota; kingdom Metazoa; phylum Arthropoda; class Arachnida; order Ixodida; family Ixodidae; genus Amblyomma; species Amblyomma maculatum. The sequence goes on from NC_139347.1 coordinate 192,169,341, forward strand.
CAATGTCAATAAGTAACTCTGCACTCTTATCACGAAGAACACGGTCTGTTGTTCTATCTTACGGTCTACAGACACAGTTGAAGTCTCCAAGCAGGAGAACACGCCTCATGTATTAGGAAGGATTTCATATAGTGAAAGAACTCTTCGCGCTCAGACGTTCTAGTAGGCGCATAAACACAGATCACTCTCCAGTCCAATCCAGAAAAACTGAAATCACATATCAAAAGCCGACCACTCTCACACGAGAACACAGACTGCACGCACTCTATGCAATTTCGAATGAAAATGACACATCCCCCCGATCTTCCAACCGCATGACAAACGCAAACACTATATCTAGAACGATATATTTCAGCCATTGTATCTGTTTGTTGTTCGCTTTCCATTTTGCTCTCTTGAACTGCTAGCACATCAATTTCATTTTCCAGCAGAAGGCGGTTCAGCTGCTGTTGTCTCCGACGCGTTGACAGCCCTCTCACATTTAGCGTGGCTACGCGCAAGCTAGTGGATAAATTGGTCGCCATCTCAAGAAATTATAAATCGCGAAACATTTCACTCACATCTCTTCTGCAGAAAGACAGCATTGCGGTTCAACTATTGCATGGGTTGACCATTCTTCCGTTTTGGCGAGTCTGTCCATCGTTCCAAGCGCTGCTCCCGATCATGGACCGGGCTTGCGACGTCTCGACCGAAAAGGGCACCGCCGCTATAGCGGAGGCACAGGTGACACAGTTCTCCGGTCTGCAGGCACGTTTGGCCTTGGCTTGAAGGTCGACCGGCGAAGGGGGGCCGCCTTCAGTGGAGGCTGTCCGTTTTCCGCTCCTCCTTGCGTTGATCCGTCGTTGACACTGTCTTCGTGCACACGCTTCACAGGCAAGGTAGAAGCAGCTGGCATCTCAGCTTCAGTGTTTCCCTGTTCCTCACTGTGTTGCGTAGACGAAGCTGGGCTTGCACCACTGGCATTGCCGTTTTCTTTCGTGGGTGTCTCGGTCCCAGCGACATTCGACAACGGAACTATCAAATCTGATTCACATTGTTCTTTAGGGGCAGGGGTCTTCTCAGAGGACTGTTCGTTCTGTTCTGCCTCCTCAGTGATTCCACTGCTCGCTTCCTCGGCGTCCACTGCGTCCATCAAGTGCTCGCCTGCCACTTCACTCGGCACGGGGCCTGCAACGTTGGCATACGTGCGCAAACACTGGGACTCGTCATGGCCGTAGCGACGACACAGCCCGCAGCGCGGCACACGACACTCACGCCGTATATGACCTTTCCCGCGGCACCGGAGGCAAAGCGGGGCTCTGCCTGGGACGTGGACGAGTGCGACGTCCTCGGCGACCCGAAGCTGATGCGGCAGGTCCTCAATGGTAACGCCCACTTTGAGCTTCAGCATGACCGTTCGCGTCGTTGAAGCCTTGTCGACACACCCTTGCACTTTCCACTTTTCTCTTTATATTTCGGTCACTTTTCCAAAAGCCGCCAACGCCGCTCGCACATCATCGTCGTGCACGCCGTGAAGCAGCCAGAAAAGTTTTAGCCTGATGCCTTGGTTACAGGGGTCAATAACCACGCATCGGTGCTCCTTGACTTCAAAAGCTTCGGCTTGCAAAATCTTCGCTTTCTCCTCTTCAACTTTAAAAGTTACCGCCCATACGTGATTCATTTGATATGCCGCGAGGGCAACCACTTCCGGCAAAAGTGAAAAACGAGCGAGGGAGTCTCGAAAGTGCTCCACCCGGTACGGCCTGGCTTTTATGTCGCCATGCAAAAGAACAGTATGCAAAACACTCGAACCTGTAGGCAGATGCGGCAGAACCAGTTCATAATCCTTGGCAGGCCTTTCCGTACTCCTGATACCACGGCCCAGCTGGGCCGCTGAATCCGCTCTTTGGGAGCACATGATACACACGTCCGTCACGCTCGGTGGCCGGAAGTAGAATGCTCAGGCCACGAGGGCACTTTTTTTTTTTTGAGCATAACCGGTAGATGCCTTTTCAAGCGTTGTAAGGGCCTAAATAGCAGTGAAGGTCAGGCGTATCTGCCGGCATAAGGAAGCATTCAGAAAAGCGAGAAAAAAATTTGATACCCTCGGCAGGATTCGAACCCGCAATCCCCGGTTTAGGAGACCGATGCCTTATCCATCACGCCACGAGGGCACTTTTTTTTTTTTTGAGTATAACCGGTTGATGCCTTTTCAAGCGTTGCGTAAGGGCCTCAATAGTAGTGAAGGTCAGGCGTAACTGCCGGCATAAGGAAGCATTCACAAAAGCGAGAAAAAAATTTGATACCCTCTGCAGGACTCGAACATGCAATCCCCGGTTTAGGAGACCGATGCCTTATCCATTAGGCCACGAGGGCTTTTTGCTTTCTTTCTTTTTTCTTTATTACCGACTTGGCAACTACAAAGAACGATGAAAAGTCACATGGAATTAAAAACACAAGTCACTTTCTGACAGGTTTCTTGTGATAGAATGGATTAAGTGGCATGAGCTTGTCCAAGACTGGCAGCCATTCCGGGGGTTCAGATTGCCCTCCGAAAACATCACGCGTGTACATTACACTTTCAACAAAATACTGATGGGCTGGGTGTACGACAACATGCTCACGGCGAACATCCATCCGCGTTCTCCATATTCTGTGCATACACAAGACCATTAATAAATCACTGGGCACTTCTCCTGGCTGGGCGCATGGAAGGTAGCGTATGCCAAACGGCGTTATTGGTAAGTCCTTTTGAATAGTACGCTGTAGCACGTCCCACAAAAAAAAAAATCGCATCGTGACAATCAAGGAAAATATGCTCTATGGATTCCAGCTTTTTGCAAATTAAACAGTCAGCAGACCAAGGCACAAAAAGGCCTTTGCTTTCCAGCCATGGCTTCACCGGAAGAGTGCCGGTATGCAATTGAAAAAAGAAAGATTTAGCGGACGATCTGATGGGCATTCTTTTCACTCTTTTCAACACGTCCCGCTCCGGACCCAAAGCATATACAGCGCGATAAAGAGGCACAGGTAAAAAGGTTTCCAATAAATCTTTGTACAGCCGTTTTCGCATAACAGTACAGATATACTCATTTGAAAATCTCGCCTTCACTATTTGGAAGGACGCGACAACTTCGCGAAGAAAAGCACTTAGAGCCATTGGCCCTGTAGACATAGTCGAAACTACATATTCCGGCAGTGAATCCCGCAATCGCACCTGGATTAGCGTTCTAAGAAAAACATCGCTTTGTTCGCGCAAAAAAAGAGCCTGGTTACAATCTGCTTTAAGTATAAATGTGACAATCCCATTCCACCATTATGCACCGTATGAAACACATTGCATCGACTGGTACGCTCCCATGTTGAAGCCCACACAAACGTCGCAAATACCCTATGCAGTTTTTGAACAGAGATTCTTGACATAGATAACACTTGCAGCATGTAAAACATTTTTGCAACTAGGAACATATTGCAAACGGTAGCTCTTGCGAACATAGAAAAGTTATGTCCTCCCCATTTGTTTGTTTGGGTTTTCACTTGCTCAACTTCCCCGGCCCAACATTCCTTGCTTTCACGGTAATGCTTTAGTGGCACACCAAGGTAATTGCCTGGCGTTATTGTCCATTGCATACTGGAGAACAGTTCAGGCGCGTATTGCGTTTCCATTCCAAAATCCTAAACAGTTTGCCCAACTAATTTCACTTCCACTTGCAGTGCAAAAAGCAATGGCTTCTTTTACAACTTCTTGCACGCTCTCATGGTCAGTACAAAAACCGCAACATCGTCCGCGTAAGCCAAATCCCGAACTTCACTTTGAAAAAATCTATAACAACGTATGTTTGGCCTTGTAAGCAATCTTAAAGAGAAAGGCTCCAGAGAAAGCGCAAACAAAAGGGGAGACAGAGGACCGCCCTGCCTTACTGACGACTGAACAGGTATACGATCGGTTAAATGCTTATTCACGACCAGTCTAGCTGAACAGCACTCGTAAACCATTTTCACGCCATTTGTGATCACGGAACCAGCATTGACATACTCTAAAACAGAGAACAAAATCTCATGTACCACTTTATCAAATGCTTTGTGGAGGTCTAATTGCATCAAGGCTACGTGGTCATGCATCGCGTCACAACATTCGAGAACACTCCTTGCTGCGTGTATATTAGTAAAAATGGTCCTTCCTTTTATACCGCATGTCTGATGTGGGCCTACAAGAGAAGTAATTACACGTTAGAGTCGTCGCCCTAATACTTTCATGTATATTTTATAGTCAACATTCGTTAGACTTATAGGACGGTAAGACGTTGCAGACTGAAGCCTAACTGAGTCATCTGTTTTCGGGATGAGTACAACTTGTGACATTCGAAAAGACGGAGGAGGTACGTTCTTTTCGTAGCATTCACTAATAACTCTTTCCAGTAAAACAGCCATTTCAGTTGGAAAGGCCTTGTATATGGCAGCACCGAGACCATCTGGTCCGGGTGACTTATTGGAATTTAATTCCCCGATAACGGCCTCAATTTCCTCGGAAGTAATACTTGCTTCAAGTGTCTGCGCCACTTCGTCTTCTACTCTTGGCATCAGCGACAGAAAGTCTTTTCTGAAGCGTTCAATGTCCGGTGTTTTCAGGCTAAACAATTCCCTGTAAAATTGTACAAACGCCCGTTCAATCGTTTTCTTTTCCGAGGTAACTACGTTCTGATAGCAGATTTCTTTTATCTCCTTTGACACTGCGTACCGTTTTTCATCACTAAGTGCCCTTTTCGTGGGCGTCTCTCCGAGCCACAATTTTTCGCTGCGTGCCCTTATCACCGCACCGCGATACTTCTCTTCGTCTGTCACCTCAAGTTTTGTTTTTATCCTTTTAATATCTTGGGCGAACAAGCCAGGCTTAACGGTCTCCATGCTAAGCATGTATTCAAGTGTGCTACGAAGTTCTTTTTCTTGTTCTCCTTCTTTACGTCGGAGAGTGCATGCTCGGTCAATAGCAGCTATCTTTATATCGCACTTAAACTGCTACCATGCTTGTGTAAAATTAGTGTCATTTTGTAACATATGCGTAATATATTCTTTCACTTTAGTGATAAACTCTTCATTCAGCAGTAGTTTTTCATTAAATTTCCATAGATCCCAATTGAACTTTGTTGCCTTACTTTTCATATCTAGAGCACGGCCGCTCGATGGAAGCGCACTGGTGCGGCCTGGTGCGTCGCGCCGCCGTCAATGGACAAGCGCGTCCTTGGAGAGTTTACAGTTGCGCCCGCTATTTCTGCTGAGGGCGCCACTGTTCGGGGACACGTCGCCGCCGGGGTCGCCGGCTCTGAGCGCGCGGTTTGCTTCCTTTCTGGGGGCGTGCGCCTCGCGTCTGGGTGGTAAATGCAAACTTTTTTGTGCGCGCGTGTGCAAGCACGTTAACGTTGAGACTGGATGCGTTTGTTTTTTTTAAGGCGGAAGCCGTTCTAGGCTCATGGAGCGAAAATCTATGCGCAGAAGCTGTGCCTGTTATCTGTGCGTCGCATCTGTGCACTGGTGTGCCAGTCACAAAAGCGGACGTGCAAGGAGGGAGATTAAAAATAAAAATGATTGATGGTGTTAGGTAGTCAATAAAAGTATAAATAGACATTGATAGAGTTAATGACTAATAATGCTTAATAATGAATAAAATGATTTGTAATGACCAGTATATCAAACTTCGACATGTAATGACCGCAATTGATTAGAAATGAGTAAAATTGCTTAGCGATGTGTGGTAATGACTATAACAGCTAGGCATGACTCATCATTACTGTTAATGACTACGAAATGACCAATATGTGAAACGATGACATGTAATGAATGACCACTGCTGATCCTAAATGAGTAACCTGCTTAGTTATGAGTGATAAGGGCTACAATGACTACGAAGGCAGACTCATCATAACTGAGAAACGACCAATATATCAACGACTTCGAATGACGAACTGTGGAAAACGATGAGAGACACATGATAGGAGAAGGGTATGTTGTGAAACAGACAAATGTAACGGCTGCAGGCCTCCGTCTTTCCAGACAACAGCGACCTTCTCAGAAGAAGCGAAGCCGACAGGAAGCGTAGAACATGAAAAGGGCGTTCCCGGTCGTGGGGAGCAACGGGAGCGCTTTCCACAAAGGCTACTCACCAACGCCGCTCTGTAAACAGCCGCGCTCATAAATTTTGACACCGCGGCGCCGGCGCAGGGCTGTCGGAGCTGAGGAGCCGAGCGCCGGAAGTAACAGGGAAAGGAGGAAGACGGCGGCCAAGTGTTTCAAGTCGGCGACGCAAGCCAGAAGCTTTTTGTACCCCGTCCTTTTCGGACGTGCCATGTATTCGTACGTAATATAGTCCTCTGTTTTGTTTTCCTGAAAAAAAAAAAAACGTAGTTGTCTCTTTACTTTTGTCTAATGTCGAACCCAAGCTCAAAAGTTATCTCCAATACTGGTGCCGAAACCCGGGACCTTTAGATCATAGTTTCTTGGGAGCCTTTCATCATTGTGTGTGAGCGGACGACATCGTACCGGCTGCCCCTAGGAAAAGCCTCAACGAAGACAACAGTGAAGTGACCGAGAACCATGGAGAAACTTAAAGTGAAGAGGAGAGCGCGGCGGGGACAAAATACAGTCCTGATCAAGGAGGTCGCAACAGCAGTACAGAGCCGGGATGCCAGCGTCGAGACCCTGACAACTCTATTGTACCGACTGGAATGCAGTAATAACGAACTGCGAAAAATCAACGAGGAGTTAGAGGCTTCTATCCCAGAAGAGACGTTCGAGTCGGAATGCATTGAGACCATCCAATACGACGACAGAGCGATTCAGGCCATCGGACAGCTGAAAGGAAGAATAGCTGCAGTGGAGACGACTACAGCTTCATCGCGCGACGTGGCCACGGCACAAGCGATACCATCAGCGCCGCCACAAACCGGGATCAAGCTTCCAGAGCTTCAACTGCAGACATTTAACGGTGAGCTGTCCAATTGGCAACCATTTTGGGAATGCTACAGGAGCGCTGTGCATGAAAATGAGGGCCTCTCCAAAGCTGAGAAAATGCACTATTTGAGAACGTTGCTCTCCGGACCGGCCTTGGCAGCCATCAAGGGGCTGCAGGCCCCAGAAGCATGCTACAGCGATGCTGTAGAAATACTTGCAAGAAGGTTCGGCGACAAGAGCAGGATTGAGCAGGAGTACCTCTCAAGATTAAGAGCATTGCCCACTGTTTTGTCATCAAGTGATGTACGGGGGCTTCGCCGTCTGCATGGTCACGTGCAAGCTGATGTTAGCGGACTCAAAGGAATGAGTCAGCCCGTCAACATATGCGGCAATGTTGACTGAAATCATTTTCTTGGTTCTGCCGAGAGAGCTAGTGGTCGAATTTCATTGACAGGCTAGCCGAGCGACAAGGAAAAATGCCGAGCTCGAATTGGCCACTGATTCCTCAGCTACGACAAGCGAAAGAAGCGAGGAAAGACTTAAAGAAGTGTTAGAGTTTCTCCTATTGGAAACAGAGAGTAGAGAGAGATGCATGGGAAATGCCAATGTTGTGCATGAAAGTCACAAACCCAAGCGCAGTACCCAAGACGACCGCCAAACCCGCGTACGTAAATTCTCCCCGACCGCAAGTGCCGCGGTGCTGCATGCTAATTCTTCCAAGGCCGAAAACTGTTTCTTTTGTGCATCTCAAGAGCACAATACAGAAGGCTGCCCATCAGCCCTCTCCATCGGTGAAAAAAGGACCAAACTAGCCAAGGCAAGACGATGCTTTCGCTGCACAAAGTGGGGCCACCAAGCGAAAGACTGCAGACGACAGATTAGTTGCATGCACTGCAAAAAGCGGCACGCGTCGTCAGTTTGCAATCCCAATTGGATATCGGGGAGCAGCATAACGAAAGCAGGAGTGACAAATATGGTACCTGCTCATACCACAGCCAACGTACACGCTGCTATTAGCAAAGAAGAAAATAAAGAAGTGGCTCTGCAGACGTTCCGTACATGGGCTGTTGGGGACAGTATGCAGGGATACATACGCGGAGTGTTGGATGGAGGAAGTCAGCGCACCTTTATCCGAGAAGACGTCTCACGAACGCTGAAACTGAGAGTCTTGAAGAGAAGGACTTCCAACTAAACACATCCGGCGGTGCCAACACAGATGTCCGAAAATGTAGAGTTGTCGAGCTTCGCCTGCAGGGACAATACGACCAAAAAGAAACGAAGGTGGACGCTGTCGAAGTACCATTTATATGCAGCGATGTTATGCAGGTCCCAGTGGAGCACAACTTCGTACAAGAGATGGAGAAAAATGGGGCATTGATAGCCGACAAATTTCTATGCGCCGGCATGCCAGCAGTGCCTGGCATTGGCATACTAATCGGGTCAGACCACCTGTGGAGATTCGTAACAGGAGAACTTCGGCGTTCCAAAGAGGACGAAGGATTAACTGCCGTGAACACCACCTTAGTGTGGACTTTCCAAGGTCCTTTCAACGTCACCAGCGCATTCATTTTGGTAACCAACGTGTGTGTGCTGAAAATTGGAATCGAATCCGCAGACCAAATTACACTACAGAAATTTTGGGAGTTGGATGCAATCGGTATTAATGACAAGCCTGAAAATCACACATGTGAACCGTCAGTTCTAGATATTGCACGGACAGGCGACCACTACGAGGTTGCGCTGCCATGGAAAGAAGACTGTGCCGAGCTGGCGGATAACAAAGTTATGGTGGTGCATCGACTAAGCAGTTTGACAAAGCGCCTTAGTAGCAACAAGGAAATGATGAAAAGTACGACTCAGCTGTAAGGTATCGCTAGGCACCCCCGGAGTAGCGGCTATGTACTCAGTACCTCGTGGTAGGTTTGCTTGTAGCATGAATTGGTGCTAGCTGCATGCAGACGAGAAGGCGCCGCGAATCACCGGATAAAGCAGGGAAAGCCATTAGAGTGACGAGTGTCACCTGACGGCTGACAGGCGATCGATGCCCCAAGAGGGGGAAGTTAAGCTGCTTTGTGCATACCTGCAGTATGCTTTTCATACAAGCCGACACACCGCCGTCGCGGTTGAAACGTCCGTTCATAGACACACCGCGTCCAGACAGAAAGGTGACATTCGGCGCCGGGGGAAGAGTGATGGGGAACGTTGAACAAATGGGAAGACGTCCGCGGGAGGACCGATTGACCGGGCGTCTTTTCGTCGCGCCGCCGCTAAGCCGGAGGTCACGGACTTTACAAGTTCTAGGAAGAGCGGGGGCGAGAGACGGCGGCGGTCCGCTAACGACCCTGCTCATTTGCTTTGATGATCTTGACGTGACAACGCGGCAATGTGTACAGTGGAATGTGGACAGCATGTGACATTTTGTGTTTTGTGTTTTTCTTTCTTTCGTTGTGGGGAAAGGGTTTCACTCACACTGCTGAAGTTGCACGTGGCCACGAACCCATCATGTTGAAGTTCGTGGCGATTGGACGCAACTGAAATGTGGGCTGGACACGGAGGGCTTAAAACCAGGCCCGAGAGACCAGTCTGATGTTCTGAGCTATGGCTTGATGTGTACATCTTCGGCTAGGCCGAGCTAGCCAGATCCATGTATATTTTGCCTAACCTTGCTGTAAATATTGTAAAGTTTTGTATATAAACTTCAGGTAATCTCTTTGTAACTCTGAAGTGTCGTTATCCATATTTCGTCGACTCTGATCACCGTCTTGGACGGGGCGCACCTGTGGTGCAATTTGCCACGTCTTCAAGTCACCGAAAAGAACCTAATTTCGAGAAGAACGACGAAACGTCACTGGCGCAGTCGACGAGGACCCTGTGGGAGCACAGGGGAGAGACGACGGCGTTCCTGAAACGCAGACGCAGGAGGGAAGCGGCATTCCAGGAGAGCAGACAAGAGAAGCAGCAGCAAGGACAGCGGCAGAGGCTACCGCTGAGGCGAACAGCAGCGCGTCAAAAGGACCGGCTGCTGAAACCAAGATCCTGAGGTGAAGAGTGCAGCGGCGCGTCACAAGGACCGGCTGTAGGCACCAAGGGTTTTATTTGGAGCAAGCAGCGGCGCGTCAAAAGGACCGGCTGCTGAAACTAAGATCCCGAGGTGAAGCGTACAGCGGCGTGTCAAGAGGACCGGTTGCAGGCACCAAGGGCTTGATCTGGAGCAAGCAGCGGCGCGTCAAAAGGACCGGCTGCTGAAACAAAGATCCCGAAAGGGAGCTGCAGCGGCGCGTCATCAGGACCGGCTGCAGGCATCGCGATCCTGATCATCGGCTACAAGGAGGCTGGAGACAACGACAGTAGGAAGGACAAAGGAGAGGCGACGAAGATCGGAAGCCACTTTCTGCTCCGACAAGCGAGTGAGTCCTCTTTGCCCTTCATTTTGGCGTAAGCATTACTGTCTGTGTAGGATTCCGAGGGGTGCATGAACACCAGGTTCGCACATTTAAACCCGGACAGGCGAAAGGCGGGGAAAATGAGCGCTACAGATGAGACGGTGGTAACTGAGGACAGTTTATCCGTTACTGAGATTCCCGATAGCCAGACGGCTATGGAGGTGAAAAGGGAGGAACTGAGAGTTCGAGCTCTCGAACTTGAGCTTGAGCTAGCAAAATTTAAAGCAAGTAAGGAAGGAAGCGCGGCGAAGAACGCCGCTGTTGTGGAGAAAAACGACGCTCGCGCTGAGTTCGGTCGCTACTCAAAATGGCTATCCGGTGCGATCCCGAAGTTCCCGGCAGAGGCAGAAGTCCCGGTCTGGTTCGAGGCAGTCGAACATACGCTAGAGGCTTGCGCGGTACCAAGGGACTTGTGGGGTCACATTGTATTCCCGCTAGTTGCGGAAAAAGTTCAGTTCCTGTCAACGCGCTTGACACCGGCACAGCATCGCGAGTATGAGGTTCTGAAGAAAGTGGTTTTGGAAGAGCTTAAACTTTCTGCAGGAGAGTACCGCAGACGATTCATGGGGTCCAAAAAGTTACCCAACGAAGGCTGGAAAGCGTTCGCAACCCGCCTGCAGAGTTATTTTAACTTCTATGCAGATGCAAGGGGAGCCAATACGTTTGAGGAGCTGGCCGAATTGCTAGTGGCCGACCAGTTAAAAAACACGCTCTCGGAAGACACCCTTCGCTATGTAACCTTGCAAGAAGGTGACAGGTGGAAGAAAGCACCAAAGCTTGCCACTTTGCTACAAAATTTTGAAGAGGCCCAAGGAAAGAATAGCGCGGTCAAAAAGCGTGAACCGGGAGGCGCGGGAGGCTTTGGCGGGCGAGAAGGAAGGCGAGACGCGGGCCCCCCTAAGCGAGAGACAGGAGCCGAGCAGCGGCCAGACGTAAAGCAGAGGTACAAAGGGTGCTTCTCGTGCGGCTCAATGGGGCATAGAAGGGCTGACTGCCCACACGGCGGGGGACCAACAGTACAGAAAGCGCCGCACACAAAAGAGGAAAAACTGTCGGCACGCGTAGCGACGCCGGACGGATTTGTCGCAATGAGCGAATTGAAACCGATTTCTTTGACATGCCAGAACCGACGGATTAACGCAATTCTCCACACTGGGGCCGAAATCACAGTAGTGCGCGAAAATATAGTACCCCTAGAGTTGGTTAAGCCGCACGGAACCATCGAGTTGGTATCGGTTTTTGGGGAGAAGGTGCAGGCCAAACTTGCTATTGTCCCCCTCACGATAGACCGCGACTCGGGCATTTTCGCCGAAAATAAAGGGGCAGTACCGCTGGTATGCGCCCTGACCGACAAACTTGTGTCGAGGACAGATTGCTTACTCTCGGAGGAAGCCTGGGAGTCTCTTAGGGCCGAATGTGATATGAAAGGCGTTGTAGCAGCGAGTAAGGTGGAAGCCACAGACCAGATGAAAGTCGACCTGACAGAACTGGTGCCAGGCGCGCAGGGAGAGGAAGCCTATGGGGTCGTTATCGCACAGGAAGTAAAGGCGGTAACCAGTAAGGAAACAAAAGGCGGTGCTCGAGATACTGAAGACAGGGCTCTTAGTACAACCGGAGAAAGCAACGCGTATGCAGTTTTCCAGAAGGATCAAAAGAGTGACCCCACATTGACAGGAGCTTGGAAACAAGGTATAGAAGGGAGAGGAGGCATGGCAGAGATAGATGGCTTGCTCTATCATAAGGAAAACTTGCTTGGACAAAAAGTAATGCAGCTTGTGCTCCCGAAATCCCGGCGTCCAGAAGTCCTAAAATTAGCACATGAAGCTAGCTGGGGGGGCACCTAGGGGTCCGAAAAACGCAAGCTCGAATTAAGTACAGTTTTTATTGGCCAGGTTTGGAAAGCGACGTACGCGAGTACTGCAACAGCTGCCACGGATGTCAAACGAGGTCTGAGCGCCGGCAGAAAGACAATGTACCCATAGAGCCCTTAACGAGGCCGCGGGACCCGTTCGAGCAGGTTAACGTGGATATAATCGGGCCACTGGAGCCGCCCTCAGCGAGAGGTCACAGGTATGCGCTTTGCATCATCGACTTGTGCACGCGCTGGCCTGAGGTGGTGTGTTTGCGCTCCCTCAGTGCTAAAGCTACCTGTGACGCCCTCCTGACGGTGTTCAGCAGAACAGGGATTCCTGAAATAGTGGCCTCCGATTGTGGCACTAACTTCACAGCTGAACTCACCAAGGAGTTTTTGAAGAGGTTGGGGTGTTCCCCGAGGTTTTCTACGCCAGGGCACCCGGAGAGCAACGGGCGGTAGAGCGGTGGAATCGAACTTTCAAAAACATGCTTTACCATGTCATCCAAGAGGAAGGAAGAGAATGGGACAAGTTCGTTCCATTCCTTTTGTGGGCTTACCGAGAAGTGCCACACGATACGACGGGAGTTGCGCCATTCCAGATGTTGTACGGGCGAGAACCAACTGGCCCATTATCGGTTCTAAAGCGTAGTTGGGCAGGGCGGATGAGCGTACCAGCAACACTGGGGCCGTCCCCATTAGAGTATATGCGACAACTGAAGACGCGCCTAGAGCACGTAGCAGAGACCGCAGAGTTAATAAGCTCGAGGCAGCAGAACGCATACGCAACCCAATTCAATCGACGGGCAAAGGAGAAGTCTTTTGAGGTAGGCGACAGCGTGCTGCTGTTTGACGACCAGCGCCGTGGAAAAATGATCCCTCAGTGGAAAGGGCCTGGAAGTGTAGTGGAAAAGTACCGCGAGCATTCGTACTTCGTGGATATGCCGGGAGGAGGCCGAAAACTGGTACACGCCAGCAAACTACGACCTTACCAGAGGCGCGTAATGACGATCGGGATGATATTTGACGATGATCGCGCGTTCGGTGAAGTGGAATGCGTACCCAGGTCAAGGGCAACACTCACTACGACTACGATCTTCCCCGAGGGGATGACTGCTCACCTAATAGAAGGAGGTGCCCTAATTCGCAAGGTGTTTGAGGGGTATCAAGGACTGTTCGATGACAAACCCGGGATAGCTGACGTATGGGAGCATAAGATCAGCTTAGAAGAGGGATTTAACCCTAGACCAGGTAACCATTACCGCATACCTGCCAGCTTGAAAGGAGAAGTGGGGAAGCAAGTTGACGAACTGCTTCAATTGGGCCTGATTTTCCCCTGTGAAAGCCCGCACGCTCACCCTGTTGTTTGCGTCCCCAAGAAGGACGGAACCATACGAATGTGTGTGGACTTTCGGAAACTTAATGCGGGGACAGTGGCTGATGCCTATCCTATGGCCCTGCAGCAAGAACTTATAATGAGCGTAGGAAGGGCGCACTATATCACCCTCCTCGACCTTCGGAGAGGATACTGGCAGGTACCGCTGGCCCGATCCGCCCAGCTGCTCACTGCTTTCGTCTGCCACCGGGGGCAGTTTGCTTGGAAAGTCATGCCATTCGGGCTGAAAAATGCAGCTCAAACATTTCAGCGAGTGATAAACGCGCTATTACTACCGCACTCTGCCTACGCGTGCGTGTACCTAGACGATATCGCTGTTTTTAGTGATACGCTGACGGACCACGCATGCCATTTGCGCGCCGTCTTTGGAGCCCTGCAAAAAGCCAACTTAAAGGTTAAGCTAGAAAAGTGCCAAGTGGCGAGAGGATCCATACGTTATCTGGGTCACGTGGTTGGTTCAGGCATCCACGCACCCAACCCCGACAAGTTGTCGGCGATGAAGGGACTGAAGGCGCCAAAAACGAAAAAGGAGCTTCGTAGCGTGCTCGGGTTGTGCGGCTACTACCGCGGCTACGTACCTACTTACGCCGAGGTCGCAGCGCCGTTGACGGAACTGACAAGGAAAAAGATACCGAACACAATCCCATGGTCTGCGAGAGCCGAAAGAGCGTTCCAAAATCTCAAGACGGCGTTCTGTGAAGCCGTTGCCCTCGGGACGCCTGATATGGATAAGCCATTTTGGCTGTACACGGATGCCTCAGCTTTAGCAGCAGGAGCCTGTCTCGCTCAACGCGCGGAGGATGGCTCCGAGCGACCGATCGCATTCGCGAGCCATCGATTCTCCCCAGCCCAGGCGCGATGGTCGACTATAGAAAGGGAAGCATTTGCCGTGATTTGGGGGCTGGGGAAGTTTGACCTCTGGCTGTTCGGAGCCCAGATTGCGGTGGTGTCTGATCATAACCCCCTCTCTTTTCTCACCCGGACCACCCCTCAGGGCGCAAAGTTGACACGCTGGGCACTTGCCCTGCAAAGATATAATGTGGTGGTGGAACACCGGAAGGGAAGCGCTCACGGCAACGCCGACGCACTGTCCAGGTTACCAAACGAAAACTGGGAGACAGACAGTGGTGATTGCGCCGGGATGCAGGGAAGGGAGGACACCTCTAATGCTGACAAAGTTCAGTGAGGTGTGACGTGGGGGACACTGTGAAACTGTGAGGGACACGTGACGGACATGCTGCATGCCCTACGATGCCAGTGTTTGACGTCGACAAGCGTGCAACCGAATTTTCTGGTGTTTCCCTTTATTTCATGCACTTGAGTTCTCTGTGCTGTTCGCGAGCAGAACGGGTACGTGCGTGAAAGTGTGAAGTGACCGCCGCGCACGAACATGGACTTCAAACAAGTGTCATATATTTGTGTGTGTGCATGCTATCTTCCGTTCTCACTCAGCAAGATTTTGTTGGAGTGCATGCGTGAAGCGGTAACAGTGGTTACATTCTAGAGGTATACCTTCACCACCCTCAGGAGGGTTTCGTGACGTATGCCGATACCTTTTGTTGGTTGTAATTTCAAAGGTGTCATTTGGGCCCCTTGTAAAATCTTGGGAGGGGCGTGTAAGTAAAGCCTTACTTACCTTACACGTAAGGGCTTTACGTGTAAGGTATCGCTAGGCACCCCCGGAGTAGCGGCTATGTACTCAGTACCTCGTGGTAGGTTTGCTTGTAGCATGAATTGGTGCTAGCTGCATGTAGACGAGAAGGCGCCGCGAATCACCGGATAAAGCAGGGAAAGCCATTAGAGTGACGAGTGTCACCGGGCGGCTGACAGGCGATCGATGCCCCAAGAGGGGGAAGTTAAGCTGCTTTGTGCATACCTGCAGTATGCTTTTCATACAAGCCGACACACCGCCGTCGCGGTTGAAACGTCCGTTCATAGACACACCGCGTCCAGACAGAAAGGTGACATTCGGCGCCGGGGGAAGAGTGATGGGGAACGTTGAACAAAGGGGAAGACGTCCGCGGGAGGACCGATTGACCGGGCGTCTTTTCGTCGCGCCGCCGCTAAGCCGGAGGTCACGGACTTTACAAGTTCTAGGAAGAGCGGGGGCGAGAGACGGCGGCGGTCCGCTAACGACCCTGCTCATTTGCTTTGATGATCTTGACGTGACAACGCGGCAATGTGTACAGTGGAATGTGGACAGCATGTGACATTTTGTGTTTTGTGTTTTTCTTTCTTTCGTTGTGGGGAAAGGGTTTCACTCACACTGCTGAAGTTGCACGTGGCCACGAACCCATCATGTTGAAGTTCGTGGCGATTGGACGCAACTGAAATGTGGGCTGGACACGGAGGGCTTAGAACCAAGCCCGAGAGACCAGTCTGATGTTCTGAGCTATGGCTTGATGTGTACATCTTCGGCTAGGCCGAGCTAGCCAGATCCATGTATATTTTGCCTAACCTTGCTGTAATTATTGTAAAGTTTTGTATATAAACTTCAGTTAATCTCTTTGTAACTCTGAAGTGTCGTTATCCATATTTCGTCGTCTCTGATCACCGTCTTGGACGGGGCGCACCTGTGGTGCAATTTGCCACGTCTTCAAGTCACCGAAAAGAACCTAATTTCAAGCAGAACAACAAAAATTCCCTTCAGCAATTAGAGGTTACATGGAAGCAGGACACGCGGAAAGAGTTCCTCAGGGAACGAAGACCGGCCAGATGTATTATATGCCACACCAACCAGTTTTCAGAAATGAGTCGACCACTACCAAACTGCGCGTAGTGTTCGATGCCTCATCGCACGCTCCCGGCAAAGAGTCACTGAACGATCATCTAGAAAAAGGGCCGAAACTGATCAGTGACTTGGTGCGCATATTAGCGCGATTCCGCCTGCATGAGGTAGCACTTGTTGCCGATATAGAGAAGGCGTTTCTGCAAATCAGTGTGCGACCTGAAGACCGAGATGCATTGAGGTTCCTTTGGTACAGCAGCCTACCTATTGCCAGTGAACCATTGCCAAACGTAGAAGAATGGAGAATGTGTAGAGTGCCGTTTGGCACTACAGCAATCCCCTACCTTCTCACAGCCACACTTCTCCATCACTTCGAGAAGGAAACGGGCGCTCTGAAAGAAACAGCAAACATACTGAAGGAATCATTCTATGTAGACGATTTGGTAACGGGAACGAAATCAGACGGCGAGGCACTCAAGATAGCAGCGGAAGCAGCAGACATAATGAAGAATGCCGGAATGCGCTTGCGAAAGTGGACCTCAAATTCGGCCGCAGTACGAAGTGCCCTGAGCAGTGAGGACTGCGCTGCCTCTGACGAGACACAAAAGGTACTTGGCCTTCACTGGGTGCCCGTGAATGACAGCACAGCATGACAATATCGCTCACAAGCGTGCTAACTAGCGTGAGCACAGGCAACAAAACTAAACGTGCGGTATTGCAAGCGTCATCAAGAGTGTTTGACCCATTGGGTCTTGTGTCTCCATTTGTCGTCCGGGCGAAAATATTGTTTCAGAGAATGTGGGAAAAGGGGCTAAGTTGGGACGAGCCTTTGCCCTTTGATTTGGAAGCTGAGTGGACACATTGGTGTTCAGATCTCGTGAAGCTCAAGCAACTACATTTGCCACGCTGCATCGTGCCCAATAATGGAATTTCCTGGCAATTGCACATTTTCTGCGATGCAAGCCCACAGGCTTACGGCTCCTGCGCCTACTTGAGGATTCAGGACGACAACGGGAAGGTGAGCGTCATCCTTCTTTTTGCAAAGTCGAGTGTAGCACCTCTGAAAACTCTGTCTTTACCTCGACTCGAATTAATGGCAGCCCTGATTGAAACAAGAATGGCAACATATTTACAAGATATAGTCCCTCAGGAAGTGGAAACGTATTTTTGGTCTGATTCAACAATTTGTCTAAATTGGATCAAGAGCTCAGCCAAAAACTGGACGCCTTTCGTGCGGAATCGAGTTGAAGAAATGCAAAGTGCCAGTCAACCAGAACAATGGACCCACTGCCCGGGTGCGGACAATCCAGCCGACTGCCTCACTCGAGGAATGAAAGCAGAGATACTCTTGACAAGCAGATATTGGTGGAACGGTCCTGATTGGCTCGCTAAATCCGCAGGTAACTGGTCATCGAAATGTCTGCTCGAGTGCGACAACGTATTAGTAGATGACGAAAGAAAGAAGCAGTCGAGCCAGCTCCTGATTGAGGCATCGCATCTGCCACCTTTGTTACAGGCAGACACTTTCAGCAGTTACACTCGCTTGCTGAGAGTCAGTGCATGGGTCATGAGATTTGTGAAAAATTGCCGCACTGAAAACAAAACCACTCATGCATACCTCACAACAGCAGAGATGCAGAGATACGTGACGCTGAAAAATACTGGATAAGGCTGGCTCAGCTGGAGTGTTTCCAGTTAGAGATGAATGCTTTGTCTCTTGGGGAGAGCGCACTGACATCATCGCGGATAATACAATTCAAGCTCTTCCTTGACGCAGACGGTTTGATACGTGTAACTGGCAGACTTCAGTTTTCACCATTTACTGAAGATATCAAACACCCAGTGCTTCTTCCAAAGACCATGCGATCACGAAACTTGTCATACAAGCAGCTCATCTGCGGACACTGTACGGTGGGCTACAGACAACGATGACGGAACTTCGCCAGAAGTTTTGGATCCAAAGCTGCCGACAAGTAGCGATGAAGATAATAGCCAGGTGTCCTGTTTGCCTCCGAGACCGAATAAAGCCGGCGACCGCTCCAACAGCGCCTCTCCCAAGCGATAGAGTGAGTGGTGGCCATGCTTTCGATGTCACTGGCATTGACTTTGCAGGACCATTATACACAACGACCAAGAAAGTTAGCTCCAAAAGCTACATTGCCCTTTTTACCTGCGCTACAACGAGGACCATTCATTTGGAGCTTGTCTCCAATTTAACTACAGAGTGTTTTCTGCTGGCCTTGAGACGGTTTGTTGCTCGGAGAGGAATGCCATCGGTCATTTATAGCGACAACGCATTGACATTTAAGAAGGCATCAAAAGACATCGAGACACTGTGGAACATTGCTCGCAGTAGAGAAACGCAGGACTACTGCAGTTCACGCCAAATCAGAGAGAGAGAGAGAGAGAGAACAACTTTTATTTAAAATGCCTGCAGAATCGGTTAGGCTCCCTCCAAGCAGGGAGGACAAGCTTTTACCGTGACGCGGCCACTACGTCAGTCTCGTGCGTTGTGCTCCTTGAGGTCTTGTTACGTCCCTCGCTACTTCCGCGGGTTCGAGAGGGCCGCCGCCCCCTTCTTGGGGGTGCTGCCTCCCCTCTCCTCGGTTTCGCTCGGTCGCTGCCTCTCTAGAGCTGCCGAGACCTGCTGGACGGCCTTGAGTTGTGTCTCTTGATCACAGCTCCTCGTTGCAGCCTCTAGCTGCGGCGGAATCGTCATCTTCTCGCTGGCTTCGCGCGGATTTACTCTACAGTCCCAAAGGATGTGAGCCGCGGTGGCTCTCTCCTTCGCGCACAGTCTACACATGTCGCTCGCGTGCACACTCGGACACATGTGCTTAGCTAGCACCGGGGTGAGCAGGGACCCCGTCTGTAACTGTCTGTATAACACTGCCTCCTTCCGGGTAAGCCCCGGGTGAGGTGGCGGCATAGTCTGTCTGTTCAGTCTGTACCATTTCACTATTTCGTTGAAGGTGGTCATCTTGTCCTTGGCACTGCGCCGCGACCAAGACTCCGAGTCGGCCGTGTTTGCAGCCGCGCGGTTGGTTAGTCCTCGCGCGGCCGAGTTGGCCGTCTCGTTGTGGTTCACGTTTCCGCGTTCCGACACGTCACTGCCCATGTGGGCCGGAAACCACTTGATCACCACAGGACTTTTGCGTCCGACGTCTTCGGCCTTGCGCAGTATGCGCGCGGCCTCACTACATACCCTACCCTTGGCGTAGTTCTTCACTGCCGTTCTAGAGTCACACAACACTGTAGTGCATCCGGGGTCGGAAACGGCCAAGGCGATGGCCACCTCCTCCGCCCGGTGCGCTTCTCGAGTCCGGACGCTCACCGCGGTCTTCGTTGCACCCGTCGATGCCCCGACAACCACCGCCGCGTATGCGTTGGTGTTCCCTCGATACTCCGCCGCGTCCACGTAGGCGGCGCCTTCTTCTCTGGCGTGGAGGTCTACGAGAGCCCTGGCCCTCGCCAACCTCCGCTCCCTGTTGTGCTCGGGGTTCACGTTCTTCGGGATCGGGAAGACCCTGAGCTTTCTGTTGATGCTATCTGGTATAGGTACGTCTTTCTGCTGCTTGCCTTCCCTCGGTTCGAGGCCAAGGTCCCGCAGTATCTGTCTTCCGGTTCTCGTTTCAGAGAGACGCTCGAGTTGCGCCGTTCTCTGTGCTTCGGCTATTTCGTCCAGCGTGTTGTGGACTCCCAGCGCCATGAATTTTTCGGTGCTCGTGCCCCCGAGGAGACCGAGTGCCGCCTTATACGCCTTGCGTATGGTGGCGTCTATCTTGTTACGTTCACTCGGCCTCCAGTTGTGGAAGGCGGCCACGTACGTTATGTGGCTAACTGCGAAGGATTGAACGAGATTAGTCAGGCTCTCCTCCTTCAGCCCCGCTTTTCTGTTGGACACCCTCTTGATGAGTCTCATTGCCGCAGCCGCTTTGCCCGCGAACTTGTTGACCGTTTCACCGTTGGCTCGGTTTCGCTGGATGAGCAGCCCGAGTACTCGAATCTTCTCGACCTCCGGTATTACTTGTCCTCCCGCCGTCTTGACCGTGATCTTGGGACGCTCGTACTTGACTTCCATATTCTTTCTTTTCCGGCCCGATCCTTTCGGGGGAATCACCAGCAGTTCTGACTTTGCCGGAGAGCAAACGAGTCCAGACCCGTCCAGCTGCTCCTCGATAGCGTTGACCGCTTCTTGCAGCGTTGTCTCGATGTGTCCGTCGCTTCCTCCCGGTACCCATAGCGTAACGTCGTCGGCGTAGATGGTGTGCCGGACTCCCGCTACTCTTTCTAGCCGGGTGGCCACCCCGATCATCACGAGGTTGAAGAGTAGCGGGGAGATTACCGACCCCTGCGGAGTTCCGACGCTGCCCAGCTTCTTCTCTTCGAGCTGCAGGTCTCCCGCACAGATTTTGGTGGTCCGTTCCGTCAGGAAGTCTTTGATGTACTGGTATGTCCTCCTGCCCATGTTTAGCCTGGATACTTGGGCCAGGATAGCCGAGTGCCTCACTTTATCAAAGGCGCTCTGCAGGTTCAGCCCGAGTACGGCTCTGTTGTCCTTGGTGCCCGTCGTATCGTCGATGATCTCGTTCTTCAGTAAGATCATGGCGTCTTGCGTCCCGAGTTTGTTCCGAAACCCGATGATGGAATTTGGGTAAAACTCCGATTCTTCCAGGTAACGCTGCCACCTGTTCATGAGAACGTGCTCGAGGACCTTTCCCACGCACGAAGTGAGCGAGATCGGCCTGAGGTTCTCTATGCTGGGCGGCCTGCCAGGCTTGGGGATGAGGATCGTCTTGGCTGCTTTCCATTGCTTGGGTAGCCTTCCTTCTTGCCAGCACTTGTTGTAGAAGTTCGTGAGCGTTTCGATGGCCGCTTCGTTGAGGTTCTTGAGCGCTTTGTTGGTCACTCGATCGGGACCCGCGGCAGATCTTCCATTGAGATCCTGCAGGGCAACTCTGACTTCCCAGGTCTGGATGTCGCGATCTAGCGTCTCGTTCTCTTTGCCTTGGTAATCCGGGTGTCTTTCCGTGGGGGTGGTCGGCAGGTACTTGGCGTCCAAGCGCCGCTTGACCTCGTCTTCCCCGTGTTCGCAGATTGCTTTGTGTAGGATCCTGGCCAGGTTGTTGTGTTGGTGGCCCTTGGTCTTGGTTTCGTCGAGGAGGTGCCGCAGCATGTTCCACGTCTTGCCCTTGTGCATCTGTCCGTCGGCTTCGTTGCAGGCCTCGTTCCACTGTTGGGTGCATAGCACCCTGCAGTGGACCTCGATCTGCCTGTTGAGCTCGGCGATCTTCTTCCTTAGACTTCGGTTGGTTCGTCGCTTCTGCCACCTCGCCTTTATGGAATGCTTGGCTTCTATCAGGTGGGCCAGCCGACTGTCCATCTTGTCTATCCGTTCGTCCGTCTCTAGCTCTTTGGTGGCTCCTTCCGTCGTCTCAACGACGTTGGCCGCCCATTGCTCTATGTCCGTAATGTCCACTTGCACCGCGGATAGCGCCTTTCGAAAGGCGTCCCAGTCCGTAATGCGATGCTTCCTTATGCCGGTGTTGCCTTGGCCTTCGAGCGGTACGACGACCTCCACGATGTAGTGATCGCTGCCCAGCTCTTGGCCCGTGTTTCTCCATTTCGCTTCTCTTGATCCTCCGTCAGTTTTGACGAAGGTAAGGTCCGGAGTTGTGTCTCTCGTAACAGATGTGCCGATCCTGGTGGGAAAGGCCGGATCCGTGATTAGGTTCAGTCCGACGTCGGTAGCGTCTTGCATCAGCTCTCTCCCCTTGACCGTCGTTCTGTGGTAGCCCCAGTCTTGGCTCGGAGCGTTAAAGTCTCCGCACACTACGAGCGTATTGCTCCCCGCGACTGAAGTTGCCTTGTGGAGCAGTGCCTTGAATTTCTGTTGTCCGTGGGACGGATTGCTGTAGACGTTCACCAGGAAAGTGCTCTCCTTCCTCTTCTTGCCCGTGATTACTTCCACCGTGCAGTGTTCGATGGCGCTTCTGCCGATCATTTCGTGTTCCACGAAGGTGATCCCTTTCCTTACGAAGGTGCAGACCCCTCTGCCCTTGCCCTTGGACGTGTCCCTTTTGCTCGGCGGGCTGTCGTGCGATCGGTAGCCCGGCAGTCTCGGCGTCTCTTCGCTGTGTGTTTCTTGAATCATTATGACGTCTGGTTTCCTCGTTAGTTGCTGCAAGTGTTGCTGCAGCACCGCTCTCTTGCCGGTAAAGCCGTTGCAGTTCCAGTGCCAGACCAAGAGGTCTCTCACTGGTGGTGTGGATGTTGCTGTACGTGCTGTCCCGTCCATGATTGCTGCAGTTTGGCGATGATCTGTGCTTCCATACCTTGTATTTGTGCCTGTATCTGCGTCTGCATCTGTGCTTGCGTTTGCGCCATCATGTTCTGGATTGTGCTCTGTATGTTCGTTGTCATCTGCTGAACCGTTTGCGTGAGCGCAGTAAGGCTTTCGTTGGTTACCTTGCTGATCGTCTCAAGACGGTCGAGTCTGTCGTCCTGTTTTTCGATTCTTTCCATTGTCTTTCGTTCCTTGGCGCCCTCTATGGCTCTCCTCTTGGGAGCCGGTCCCGCCGCTTTCGTGGCTCTCGGGTCCACCTCGACCTGTGGTTCGTCCTCGGTTATCTCTTCTTGTTTCCTCTCTTGTTCGGGCTTCGGCAGCAGCTGCTGCTTTTGCTGCATCGCAATTAATGTCGTTAGCTTCGCGTTGATTTCCTTGATGGTTGCGTCCTGTTCGGCGATTCTCTGCTTTAGCTTCCCGTTCTCGTCTCTTAGGGCTTTTATTACCACCCCGTTCTCTTCTTGGAACTTCGTGGCGTTTTGCGCCGGTGGTTGTCTCTTCTCTGCCATGTTTGCCTTGACTGTTTCGGCCCAGGCGACTCTTTCCCCCGATTGCGACGGTCTGTGGCGGCTGGCGCTCCTGCTTCCCTTGCTGTTGTCCCTCTTGCAGCTGCTGTCGCGCTGCCTCGAATCTCCGCGGGGTCTCTCGGCAGACGGCTCTCGCAGCGGCGGAAAGCTTTTCGGATCCAGTTGTTGCTGCCTGGCTTCCATCTTGCGTTCCCATTGCCGTTTTTTGAGCACATACGGCATCTTGTACTTGTTCTTGCATTCCCTCTCGCCCGTTGGATGCTGTCCCCCGCAGAGCCTGCACTTGGGCTTGCATTCGCGTTTGTGATCCTCGCTGGGGTTCGTGATTCCGCAGCCGAAGCATACTCTGGTGTTGGGATTCGGGCATACGTCTCTTCTATGGCCGATCTTGCCGCATTGCCTGCACACGTCAAAGTGCTTGCGGTAAAGCCCGCACCTGACTAATATCGAGCCATACTTGACGTAGTTCGGTACTTTCTCTCCTGCGAAGAGTACTATCACCGTGGTTGTATTGCCGATTCTGTGCGCCTCCACCGCTAGGGGGTTGCACGGGTTCACGATGTTTTCGGCTATCTCCTCCGGGGTGTCGGCTACGGCTATGCCTCGGATGACTCCCTTGACCGTGCCGTCCGGCGCCGTTCGGTAGGCGCTGACTTCGTATGTCCTGTCTCCTACGTTAAGGGTTTTGACCTTAGAGTACAGCGTGGCACGCCTCTCGTCCGGGGTGCTGACCACGATGATGTTTTGTTGCGCGTTCGTGCAGATGGTGTCTGCTTTGGCTTCTTCCTTCGTTACTCGAGCCGCCGTCATGACGGCCGACATAATTATTGAAACCTCAGTTCTCGCTACGTTGAGACCTCCCCGTGGTCTCATGACTATCTTAGTGTCTTCCTTCGGCATGTCCATCGGCATCCTCGCCGCTTTCGTTACCGAGGCTGCAACTCTCTTAGCAAAGCTGGCCCTAGTCTTGGGTCTAGACTGGCGAGTAATGGCGGCGGACTCACCGTTTTCCTTGCCGGCCATGATCTGCTTGACGCGCTTGCCGGAGGCCGACCAGCCTTCGACTTCTTCCGGTGTAATGTCCACTCCTTGAACTTCAATGCACGTACGCCCGCCGAGACTGCCGATGCTCGGTGCTGACGTCATGTTGTCTTCCATCGACGTGGCCACTTCCATTTCGGACGCCATCTTGGTCGTACTCGTCGCCGGGTTAGGCCTAGCGGCCGGGCCCGTCGCCACCGGTGGCCGTACTCGTGGTAGGCCGACGTTAGGCTTAGAGAAAAGTCCGCACCGCACCAGAGAAAAGTCCTCGTAAATCGGGAGAATCACGTACCGCTTGGTCAAAACTGGTACCGGTCGATGCCCCGCACCTTCGCGCACACTTTGGTACCAAATATATCGCGGTAACTGTAAATTAACACGCCAAATCAGCTGGAAGTTCATAATTGAAAAAGCAGCCTGGTGGGGAGGCTGGTGGGAACGGATGGTTAAATCCGTAAAAATAGCCCTACGGAAAATCCTCGGTTGTCAGAGCCTCGCCTTTGAAGAGCTTGCTACCGTACTGACCGATGTAGAAGCCACCATAAACTCCCCACCGCTAACTTATACGACAAATGATCCGGGTGAGCCATCTATTCTGACGCCGTCACATTTGTTGACTGGCAGGAGGCTGACTTCCCTCCCTAAAACAAGCTTGGCCCGTGTTCCGTCGGCCACTGCTTCGGACATTACTCGTCGCTTCAAGTACCGACAATCTATCGTCAACTCATTTTGGAAGCGATGGCGAAGAGAGTACCTCTTGCAACTACGGTCGGCTCACACAGCGGCAACAAGTCCGGCCAACACCCTGCAAGTAGGTGACATCGTCATTGTCCACGGCGATAATGCACCAAAGCACATGTGGCATACCGCTCGCGTCGTGGAACTTTTCAAAGGTCGAGATGGCCACGTGCGTTCTTGCGCCATAAAGATGCCATCGGGAACGCAGCTACGGCGACCGGTGCAACTCCTTTACCCTCTAGAGACGAATGTAAAATGAGTATACTCATTTGGGGGGAGTGTGTTGTGAAACAGACAAATGTAACGGCTGCAGGCCTCCGTCTTTCCAGCCAGCAGCGACCTTCTCAGAAGAAGCGAAGCCGACAGGAAGCGTCGAACATGAAAAGGGCGTTCCCGGTCGTGGGGAGCAACGGGAGCGCTTTCCACGAAAGCTACTCACCAACGCCGCTCTGTAAACAGCCGCGCTCATAAATTTTGACACCGCGGCGCCGGCGCAGGGCTGTCGGAGCTGAGGAGCCGAGCGCCGGAAGTAACAGGGAAAGGAGGAAGACGGCGGCCAAGTGTTTCAAGTCAGCGACGCAAGCCAGAAGCTTTTTGTACCCCGTCCTTTTCGGACGTGCCATGTATTCGTACGTAATATAGTCCTCTGTTTAGTTTTCCTCAAAAAAAACGTAGTTGTCTCTTTACTTTTGTCTAATGTCGAACCCAAGCTCAAAAGTTATCTCACAGGGTAGGCTTTCGCCGTCCTCCGCTTAAAAGACCCTCTAATTTATCTGCTGAGCTCGCTTCAGGCAAAGACAGCAGCGAGGAGTGGAAATGCACTCGCTTCCTCTGAAATGAAAGCAGCGCTGAGGTTAAAAAGTCCAGATGCTGAAACATAATGCCCTATCAGCTGCCATAGAATTTACTACAAGGGATAGCAGATTGGACTTGTTGGAGATTAATTCTAGGTTAACCAGGCAAACAACGTGACGGGAACACAGGAGAAGACGGCACAACCGCGCTAGTTGTGTAGTCCTCTTTTCCTGTGTTCTCGTCACGTTGTTTAACCTATTTAGTTATCAGGGAGCTGGCCAGTGAACTAGGATTTTTAACGATGTGTTGTGAAGCAGATGAACACGAAGATGAACACGATGAGGTAGCACCAGAAGCTTTTCTCGCAGGTTATGTTGTGAGAACATATCAGAAAAAGCTACGAAGGTTTTTTTTTTTATATAAGCATGCATTTGTTCTAAAGTTTGCCGCGCTAGTCCGAGTGGCCTTGCAAGTAAAGGAGCCTGTGCATACAACATTTGTTTATACTGTTGAGACTGTTTGAGCCGATGCGATAAAATGAAAAGCCACGTTCCACAGAAAATCCAGCGCCCGCTCTCTCGGCGGAAAGTCGAAAAAAAACCTCTCTGGTAAGAGGCATTTTAGTTGGTGATATGGCCAGACACCTTTGGCGCAACTAGAACACATGACATAATCAATTTGGCAGGAGCTGCCAAACCAGAGAGAGTCAATAAGGTGTAAGGGTGAAATGGGAATTATTGAAAGCGGGACTCTCAGATCCCAAGTCAGGCACACTATACTCCTATAGGGCACGTTCGTACGGCTTCGGTAAAGAGGGGCTTTATATAGCTATGCGTAGGGTCCTATTTCATATAAAGCGGTGTCTTAAGGCTGCATTCTAATGATATGCGGCAGAGGCAGCAATTACGGGATACGGTGAATAAGCAGGTAGCAAAGTGCGGGCACTATAACGAGGCTCCTCAAGGAGACTTGGGAACCCCAAGTTTTGTTTATCACTACCAGGTTGTTGCTTAATTTATGCGATATTTGGTAATGGTTTTGAGGCGACATGTCAGTAGAGCAAGAGCCTGTTGCAGGAAATATAGTCAACTGGACCAGTTACAGGTTAATGAAAACCAAGGACAATGGAGGCTTGATGTACCCCGCAAAGGAAGTAATCAAGCTTTGTCAGCTTACGAGCACCTTTATTAACAGGATAATGAAGTCTGAAGAGGTCCGGTAGCAAGCTGTGTAAACGTTTGGTTTCAATTGTTTTCTCACTGTACACAGTACCTGCAGCTAATCTATAAAAACAATGATCGTGTCCATGCTAAGGCGTTATGCAAGATATCGTTAAGTTGCTGCCCCCACTGATAGCGAGCTGGTCTGGAAATGTCAGCTCAACAGTGGAGCGATGTTTATGGCTATGAAATAAACCTCTCTAAGAAAGGTTTTCCGTCTGTGATTGGTAATTTTCTTCCTTTTTTGTGTGGCCATTAAATGAGCGTACTCGGCTGCTCGCTGAATCTCGGCTGCAGTTGCGCACTGACGCGTGAACGTTCTTGTGGTCAAAGGTAAGAGTTTCACAACAGCAACACTTGATGCGCGTTCTTCCATTGAAAATTACGAACCAGCAAAATTGTATGGGTTTGCGAGCAGCCAATAAAAATAGTAATAAAAACTTTCGGCGCAGATATGTAGCACCTTGTGGCACACCGGCTCTATCAAGCGCGCTTACTTTGTCCGGTCATGCGAAATGCGGGAAGCCATGACGGATAGCGTTCTGGCGTACAAAGTTTAAGGTATCCAACTGAGTCGAAGATCCCAGGTTATCATCTAGATTTAACCTAATAAACATTTTCATATTTCCACTGTAAAATTTGTCACAATGAGATAGAAAGGTTGGTTACATGTCGCATTTTCACAGAGGTTGCTCATAGCAGGAAATTTTTTTATTGGATAGCGCTGGCAGCTTAGAACAGGTTGGCATCAATTTGTGTATAAAAGCTGTATGCAGGAATAAGTAAATGATGTGAAAATGACACACGGAATTCGGGACATAGTTAATTAAGTGGTTATGCATTAGGCTACCATGGCAGCTGAACAGCTTCGAATTGTTCACAGCCGGGTCACATTTTAATGTTACGAACAACTGGATCCGAATAGAACATCACGGTAATGCGAGCTCTCCAATCGAGTGGCCTTGAACCACCGTCACTATAAGTTTTTCGGGGTACACTCCAGTATACATCCTTGCCGAGCAAGCGCCAAGTGCTGACATGGTCACACTAGACATGACAGTGTATACTAATTCTTGTTGCCAAACTATGTGAAGCGGAGCTCTTATATCCTTAAAAAAAAAGGCTTCTACCACGCCGACGCCTCCCTCAAAGCGCATCCAGGCGCAGCTCTCCGCGTGCGGCTGTCCCCGAACGGTGGCTCCGCGACGGTGGCGACTGGAAGTAGGCGCCTCCCGCTGGTTTCGGGCGACGTAGCAGGCCGCACCTAGTGCGCTTCCATCGAGCGGCCGTGCCTAGAGTGATCATTACAAGTGAGTGGTCACTAAACCTCATTTGAAGTGTTTGATATTCCGAGCAAAAGGGCACACAATCAATGGTAACGATCCCGCCCGGGATTGACAGTATTCCTAAATAAAATAATAAATAACATATATTCGGTCCAACCTTGCATGACAGTTACCTTGAAAGTGCGTGAACTTTGCTTGGCCTTCATGCGTCAGTATACAGCCAGCATTTTCAAGCTCTGCCTCATTAACAATGTCAATAAGTAACTCTGCACTCTTGTCACGAAGGACACGGTCTGTTGTTCTATCTTCCGGTCTACAGGCGCAGTTGAAGTCTCCAAGCAGGAGAACACGCCTCATGTATTAGGAAGGATTTCATATAGTGAAAGAACTCTTCGCGCTCAGACGTTCTAGTAAGCGCATAAACACAGATCACTCTCCAGTCCAATCCAGAAAAACTAAAATCACATATCAAAAGCCGACCACTCTCACACGAGAACACAGACTGCACGCACTCTATGCAATTTCGAATGAAAATGACATATCCCCCCGATCTTCCAACCGCATGACAAACGCAAACACTATATCTAGAACGATATATTTCAGCCATTGTATCTGTTTGTTGTTCGCTTTCCATTTTGCTCTCTTGAACTGCTAGCACATCAATTTCATTTTCCAGCAGAAGGCGGTTCAGCTGCTGTTGTCTCCGACGCGTTGACAGCCCCCTCACATTTAGCGTCGCTACGCGCAAGCTAGTGGATAAATTGGTCGCCATCTCAAGAAATTATAAATCGCGAAACATATCACTCGCATCTCTTTTGCAGAAAGACAGCATTGCGGTTGATCTGTTGCACGGGATGACCATTCTTCCGTTTTGGCGAGTCCGTCCGCCGTTCCAAGCGCTGCTCCCGATCATGGACCGGGCTTGTAGCGTCTCGACCGAAAAGGGTACCCCCGCTATGGCGGAGGCACAGGTGACAAAGTTCTCCGGTCTGGAGGCACGTTTGGCCTTGGCTTGAAGGCCGACCGGCGAAGGGGGGCCGCCTTCAGTGGAGGCTGACCGTTCTCCGCTCCTCCTTGTGTTGATCCCTCGTTGACACTGTCTTCGTGCACACGCTTCACAGGCAAGGTAGAAGCAGCTGGCATCTCAGCTTCAGTGCCTCCCTGTTCCTCACTGTGTTGTGTAGTCGAAGCTGGGCTTACAGCACTGGCATTGCCGTCTTCTTTCGTGGGCGTCTCGGTCCCAGCAACATTCGGCAACAGAACAATCACATCTGATTCACAGTGTTCTTTAAGGGCAGGGGTCTTCTCAGAGGATTGTTCTTTCTGCTCTGCATCCTCAGTGATTCTACTGCTAGCTTCCTCGGCGTCTACTGCGTCCATCAAGTGCTCGCCTGTCACTTCACTCGGCACGGGGCCTGCAACGTTGGCATACGTGCGCACACACTGGGACTCGTCATGGCCGCAGCGACGACAAAGCCCACAGCGCGGCACACAACAATCACGACGTATATGTACTTTCCCCCGGCACCGGAGGCAAAGCGGGGCTCTGCCTGGCACCTGGACGAGAGCGACGTCCTCGGTGACCCGAAGCTGATTCGGCAGGTCCTCAATGGTAACGCCTACTTTTAGCTTCAGCGTGACCGTTCGAATCGTTGAAGCCTTGTCGACACACCCTTGCATTTCCACTTTTCTCTTGATATTTCGGTCACTTTTCCAAAAGCCGCCAACGCCGCTCGCACATCATCGTCGTGCACGCCGTGAAGCAGCCAGAAAAGTTTTAACCTGATGCCTTGGTTGCAGGGGTCAATGACCACGAATCGGTGCTCCTTCACTTCAAAAGCTTCGGCTTGCAAAATCTTCGCTTTCGTCTCTTCCCCTTTAAACGTTACTGCCCACACATGATTCATTTGATATGCTCCGAGGGCGACCACTTCCGGCAAAAGTGAAAGACGAGCAAGGGAGTCTCGAAAGTGCTCCACTCGGTACGGCCTAGCTTTTATGTCGCCATGCAAAAAAAAAAAAGCAGTATGCAAAACACGCGAACCTGTAGGCAGATGCGGCAGAACCAGTTCATAATCCTTGGCAGGCCTTTCCCTACTCCTGATACCACGGCCCAGCTGGGCCGCTGAATCCGCTCCTTGGGAGCACATGATAAACACGTCCGTCACTCTTGGTGGCCGGAAGTGGAATCATTAGGCCACGAGGGCACTTTTTTTTTAGCATAACCGGTGGATGACTTTTCAAGCGTTGCGCAAGGGCCTCATTAGCAGTGAAGGTCAGGCGTATCTGCCGGCATAATGAAGCATTCACAAATGCGAGAAAAAAATTTCATACCCTCGGCGGGATTCGAACCCGCAATCCCCGGTTTAGGAGACCGATGCCTTATCCATTAGGCCACTTTTTTTTCTTTATTGCCGTGAAACACAAAACAAAAATACACATTATAAAACACGTCAACTACACTTGAGCTAACGCGTACGTGGCTAAAATCTTTTCAAGTACACTAACTCATCAAAGAGACAATGCCATTTTGGCGGATCCTGCTGCCTCCTGAAGGTTTCGCGTACATACACAGCACTTTCAACAAAGTTTTCACGCGCAGATCGTGTATCTATATCTGCATGACGCACCTGCATTAGTGTTTTCCACGAACTATGGAGACCAAGAAGCATAATTAAATCATAAGGTGCATCATCGTTCTGCACTGGTAGGAATCTTATACCGTAAGGAGTTAATGGAAGTTCCTTTTTAATTGTCCTTTGGAGGACGTCCCATAGAAAGACAGCATCCCAGCACTGTAAGAAAACGTGTTCAATTGTTTCTGGCTTTTTGCCCAACAGGCAATTTGTTGTCCATGGGACGAAGATACCTTTATCATTCAGCCAGATTTTAACAGGGAGCGTATTAGAGTTAAGTTTGAAAAGGAACGTTTTAGCAGATGGCCTCACGGGCATCTTCGTAACTCTTTTCAAAACTTCCTGCCCTGGGCCTCCATAGTGTAATGCCCGATAAAAACGCACCGGCAGCATCACGTCAATGAGATCTTTATACAGTTTTTTTCTGGGAACATTGTAAAGGTAATCAAAAGAAAACCGCACTTCCAGCAACTTGCAGGAAGAAACAACCTCGCGCAGGTAGCCAGTCACGGTACCAGGCATGTTTTCACATGACACAATCCATTCAGGGAGCAGCCTCTGCAATCGCACTTGCATCACAGTTCTTAGAAAGGTATCTTTTTGATCACGGAGGAATATAAATCGCGAAACCACCTGACGTAAGAACAGATGTCCAAGGCCAAGCCCGCCCCTTTTAACAGCAATAAACAAATTCATCCGGGCGGTTTTTTTCCCATGTGGATGCCCAAATAAAAACAGCAAAAACGCGGTGCATTTTCTGAATTGAGGTTCGTGAGATACACAACACATTTATGAGGTACCAGAGCTGCGAAATAAGAAAAACATTGCAAATAGAAGCGCGCGAAAACATTGACAGTTGCCTTCCTTGCCACGCATCCGCTTTTTCTTTCGCTCTGGACGTTTCTTCCATCCAGTGCACGTTGCGATCTTGATAACATTTTAAAGGCACGCCTAGATATCGCGTTGGGAGAGCAGACCATCGCAGCTTACAGAAGAAATCAGGTGTCACGTCCCAATCACCGTGCCAAAACCCAGAGCTTTTCTCCCAATTGATCTTGCATCCGGTTTGATCACAAAATGTTTGGACGACACCAGTGACTTCACAGATGCTCTTTCTAGTTGCACAAAAGACTGCAATGTCATCAGCGTATGCTAGCATTTTCACGTGTGCTGATTGCAGCTTGAACCCTAAAATGCGATCGCTATCAATGATAGCCAAGCAAAGTGGCTCTAAATACAGTGCAAAAAGGGTGAGAGCGGGCAGCCCTGCCTTACCGATGAACGTACTGCGATGCTGTCAGTCAGTTCACCATTCACTATAATACGGGTCGTGCAGTTCGCATAAGCCATTTTAACACCCTCCACTATGACTTCACCTAGGTTAGAATGCTCCAAAATGGAAAAAAGAATTTCGTGAGAAACACGGTGAAAGGCTTTCGCCAAATCTAACTGCATCATGGCTATCTGACCCCCGAGTGCATCAACACATTCTAGTGCGGTTCTTGCGACATGTACATTCGTGGCAATGGATCGACCCTTGATGCCACACGTTTGATGAGACCCAACCAATTTCTTTATTACGCTTTGCAGTCGTTTTGCTTAAACCTTCATGTACACCTTGTAGTCAACATTGGTGAGGCTAATCGGTCGATATGACCCCACCAACAGTCATTTCTCCGGATCATCGGTCTTGGGTAGTAGAACAATGTGCGATGTAGAGAACGACAATGGAACAGTATTACGTTCATAAGCTTCAGTGATTACACAGAGCATAAACTGAGCCGCATACTGCTGAAAAGTTCTGAAGAAGGCAGCGCTTAGCCCATCCGGCCCAGGGCCCTTCCCAGGTGTCAGGTCATCTATTGCAGATTCTATCTCCTGCAACGTTATCGGTGTTTCTAGGCGCGCTTTACTTTCGTCATCCAGTGCAGGCATCAGTCTTAGAAAATCTGTTTGAAAGCCGCCTACAGTCTGAAGCTTAGCGCTAAGCAGTTCTTCGAAATGCTCTGCTACCGCACGCTGAATATCTTTAGCATCTTCAGTGATATGGCCGGCATACCTTATACTCCTTATTTCTTTCTGGCAGGCGTATCTTTTCTCGTCTGGTAGCGCTCGTTTTGTTGGCACTTCTCCTGCCCAAAGTTTTTCAGCCCTCGCACGTATGACAGCCGCTGTGTATCTTTCGCTGTCGATTGTTTCCAGCTGACTTTTAATCTCTCGTATTTTACTGGCGAAATGCCCTGGCACAGAACTTTCCATGCTCAAAAAAAAAAAAAAACGGAGTTGTTCATTCAGTTCTTTTTCTTTCTCTTTATGCCGCACCTTACTGCTCTTTTCTATGGATTTCAATTAGACCCACTCTTTGAAGCTGTCCCATTCCGCTGCAAAACTTACTGGTCGCATAGCAAGACGATTTTCAAATTCGGTCTTAACTTGTGTAAGGAACTCTTCATCGGCGAGAAACTTGGCATTCAGTTTCCATAGGTGCCAGTTAAAGCGCGATATCTTTCCTCTCCTACCAAACAGTGCACTCACGAGACAATGATCACTGAAAGACACAGGCTTGACCTCATATGCAGTACATAGGGAAACAAGATCAACCGAGGCATACACCCTGTCCAATCTAGCATGCTAATCTCGCTGAAAGTGCGTGAACTCTGGCTGGTTTCCAGCGGAGAGCACACTACCAACATCCTCAAGGCCATACGCATGCACAATTGCATTCAACAGCTCGGAGCTTCTGTCTGTTCGATGTTTGCACTTCGCCGCTCGGTCCGCAGCTGCGCACACACAGTTGTAGTCACCAAGTACAAGCAAGATTCTGTCGGTCTTCAACCACAATTCAATAGACTCAAAAAACGATTCACATTCGCATTTTGAATTTGGAGCATACACACACACAACACGCCAGCATAAATTACAGTAGGTAAAATCAGTAACCAAAAGCCGACCACTTGGACAGGCAGAAACGGACTCTACGCTTACTCCCAGCGTGTTGCGTATAAATAAAAGGCATCCACCCGATACACCAACAGAATGGCACACACACACACATAAAAGTTTGCTTGAAAAGAAGCCACCATACGGTCAGTGCTTTCTTGGCTCTCAATCTTTGACTCTTGCACAGCTGCTATATCTAGCATCATCATCATCATCATCATCATCATCATCATCATCATCATCATCCTCAGCCTGATTATACCCACTGCAGGGTGAAGGCCCCTCCCATATTTCTCCACTTAACCCGGTTCTGTGCTAGCTGCATCCACTTGACCCCTGCAAACTTCTTAATTTCATCCGCCCACCTAACTTTCTGCCGCCCCCTGCTACGCTTTCCTTCCCTTGGAATCCAGTTTGTTACCCTCAGCGACCATCGGTTATCCTCTCTTCGCACTACATGTCCTGCCCATGTCCATTTCTTCTTAATTTCCACTAGAATGTCGGTAACTTGAGTTATTTCTCTGACCCACTCTGCACGCTTTCTATCTCTTAATGTTACCCCTACCATTTTTCGTTCCATAGCCCTCTGGGTTGTCCTCAACTTAAGTAGAACTCTCTTGGTTAGCCTCCACGTTTCAGCCCCATAGGTGAGTACAGGCAAGATGCAACTGTTGTATAATTTCCTCTTGAGCGATACCGGTAAGCTGCCAGTCATAATCTGCGAGTCCTTGCCAAATGCGCTTCATCCCAATCTTATTCTTGTTATTTCCTTTTCATGGTCCGGATCTGCGGTTACTACCTGTCCTAAATAGACATATTCGCCTACTACTTCCAGTATTTCGCTACCTAATGTAAACTGTGTAATAGGGCGTTTATTGACGCTCAGATGGAGAGCTGTGAGGAGAGGACCTTGCAACGGCGAGCCCAGCGTTGCAACCCAGGGGGTTGAGTCAGCAAGAGTGGTGATATGACCGGGATCAAGCTCTTCAAGACATCCAATGCATTCCCCACGGAGCAGGACTGCTGGGCAAGAAAATGGGTTCGAGGCGTAAAGTGCACTCTTGCCGTCTTGAATTTCGAGAATTGCGAACGGAAAAAGGAGGCAGGGATGACGGGAGGCGGCTTCGGAAGGTGTAAAAATCGCAGTCAAAGGAGTTACCCACTCACAAGACAGGGGTACGAGGGCAGCAGAGAACGGAGGAATGTCGGTGTCATGGGCGACGAGAAGTTTTGTAGTGCGGGGAGGGGTATCACAGAAGGGGGCACCACAGAGTGTAGGGAAGGCAATTTGCGCACGAGCACAGTCAATAATGGCTTGATGAGTCGATAGAAAATCGTATCTAAGTCTGATATCATGCGAGCAGTTCGGCAGAACAATAAACTCGATGGGGTACAAGACGTCTTGAATGAGCACACGGGCTGTGCAAGATGCGGAGGGTTGAATGTGCTGTGATGAGGCGGTGCGGAGCGAAAAGTCGGAAATCGGAATGGTCACTTTGCGAATTCGACGGCAGAGCGCTTCACTGATGACGAAGACGGCTGCACCGGTATCGACGAGAGCGAGAACTGTGGCGCCTTCTACAGAAACTTTGATAACATTAGCGGGACGACACGGAGGACTTGAGGAATTCGAAACAAGCGCAGTTCTTGCCCCCGGAACTGCGACTGTTAGTTTCCCTCAACGGTGCTAGTAGAACGTCGCAGCATTGGAGAAAGCGATCGGCGCCGAGGAGAATGTGATCGACGAGTGGCATAGGTTTGGCGATCTTGTGAGAGAAATTGAGAACCGGGCGGAATCATTTGTGAGCGTGAGTCGGTATAGTACGGGTAAAATCGAATGTCAGGCTGTGAAGTTTGGAGGCGCTGGCGACAAAGGCGTGCAACATGGCCCGGCCGACCGCAGGCGTAGCAAATTGGAAGGTTGTCCGTAGTACGCCAAGGTTTCATAGGATGTGGGCGGAACCTTGAGGGTGGGGATTGGAACGAAGGCTCAGCATGCGGCGGTGAATGGTAGGCAGGGACCTGCACATAGGAGCCAGACGTGGGCGAAGGTGGTGGCCTAGCCGTTACTTGGGCATATGTGAGAGGTGCCGTCACAGGCGGCAGCACGGCGTTGGACGGCAAGACATCAGCGACGTGTTATTGCACGACACGGCGTATAGTAGGGGCCAAAGATGGAGCCAGTTCAGGAACGAGGCGGCCCGAGTCTTGAAAATGGGGAAGGAGTGAGATTTGACGTGCGACCTCTTCACGAATAAAATCTTTGATCTGTTGATTCAGCGGGCTCCCTTCAGAAGTTGGCGAACCACCCAGGGCTAATGCGGATACGCCTTCGTCGCACACACTGGAGCGGCGCCTAGAAGCGCG
The DNA here is from genome assembly GCF_055883805.1 of Amblyomma maculatum. Lineage (NCBI taxonomy): Eukaryota > Metazoa > Arthropoda > Arachnida > Ixodida > Ixodidae > Amblyomma > Amblyomma maculatum. Next base: position 192,205,580 of record NC_139347.1, read on the forward strand.
CCGCTTGCGGAGCTCGTCGTAGCTCTGGCAAAGCTTCACGAGTTCACTAACGCTGGTGGGATCTTTCGCTACCAGCATCTGGAAGGCGTCCTCAGAAATACCTTCGAGGATGTAGTGGGTTTTGTTCGCTTCCGGCATGGCCGGGTCGACTCGTTTGCAGAGACCAACGATGTCTTCTATGTAGCTGGTAAATGTCTCATCAGCGCGCTGAACACGATCGTGCAAACGTTATTCGGCACGAAGCTTACGCACTGCCGGGCGGCCGAACACTTCCGCGAAATTCTTTTTAAATGTCGACCAAGATGACAGGTCAGCCTCATGGTTGCGAAACCAGAGGTTCGCCACGTCCGTCAGATAGAATATGACGTTACTGAGCTTGTATGAGTCATCCCACTTGTTATAGCTGCTTACTCTTTCATACGGTGACAGCCAGTCGTCGACATCTTGGTCGGCCGTGCCACTGAAGAGGCAAGGGTCACGCTGGCGCACGACGCCAGAACACATGATCGTGGGTGGAACGGCCGGCAGCGTAGAAGTGGACTCGTCTTGCATGGCGGTTGTAGAGGGTAGTGTACGGCTTCGCAGTTCCAGTTTGGATGGGATCGTACCCTGCACCTCCGCCAATTGTAATAGGGCGTTTATTGACGCTCAGATGGAGAGCTGTGAGGAGAGGACCTTGCAACAGCGAGCCCAGCGTACTTCTTCTTTGTCTTCGTCGCACAACGCACTGGTGCATGTCGATGGCTGAAGTGCTGACTATCACAGTACAACTGCTGTTCCCGAGGCTGTTGAACATTACCTTAGTCTTCTGCATATTGATATTCAAGCCTACCTTTCTACTTTTACTGCCTAGGCCATCAATCATTATTTGCAGTTCATCCCCCGAGTTGCTTAGCAAGGCAATGTCATCAGCAAACCGCAGATTACTGATCCCTCCATCTACCCTTATCCCTAACTGCTCCCATTCCAAGTCTCTGAATACTTCCTCTAAACAAGCTGTGAATAGTACTGGGGAGATTGTGTCTCCTTGCCTAACACCTTTCTTTATGGGAATTTTGTTAGTTTCTTTACGCAGAACTATAGTTGCTGTGCTGTCACTATATATATCTTCCAGCACTTTCACGTACGGCTCGTCTACCCCCTGATTTCTCAATGCCTGCATCACCGCCGAGGTTTCAACTGAGTCAAATGCTTTTTCGTAATCAATGAATTCTATGTATAAGGGCTGGTTATATTCCGAGCATTTTTCTATCACCTGATTGATGGTATGGATATGATCGATAGTAGAGTACCGTTTCCGAAACCCTGCTTGATCCTTTGCTTGACTGCAGCCTAAGGTTGTCCTGATTCTATTAGCGATTACCTTAGTAAATACCTTATACGTAACAGACAGTAAGCTGATTGGTCTGTAATGTTTAAGGTCCTTAGAGTCCCCTTTCTTGTGAATGAGGATAATGCTTGCATTCTTCCATGGTTCCGGTACCGTCGAACCAGTATCCAAAAGGAGGCGACTGAGCTGGCATTGTCGCCTTCTCGCTCCCAGCCCTCTGACATTCAAAGTAGCTACGTGTAACGGCGAATTAAGCTTGGGAGTCATGTATTAGAAGAGACGCCCGTACCCGCATGGTGCCTACCTTCATGGTTGCGTGGCCTCCGCTTCTGAAGAACAGCGGCGTATGTGTGCATGTAATGTCCTCCCAGCAGAACGTCGGGCTGCATTCAAACGAAGTCCAAGCACCGTCTGTCATTTTTTTCCCACACGCCCCGCTTGGTTGCAGAAGGTTCCTGACGCTGGTCGGTAGGCAGCCGACCCACAAATCGTTCAGGACACCACAAAACCTACGGAGGCGGTTTCCCCGCCTGCCGCGTGTCGGCTGAGAAGTTCGGATTCGGTCTTAACGTGGCTGTTCGGATGCCAGAAGGTTTTGGCGGCGGCTCACCACAAACACCGCCTGGCAGCTGAGTCTCCTCCGTGCTTTCCTCATGCGGACGTTTCGCGGCAATTAAGGCTGCTGTCTCTGGCTGGCCCAACCTCCATGGCATTAGTACAGGAAGGCTCAGTACTGAGATGGTCCTCAGCGTCAGAAAATTCGATTACGTCTTTTAACGCTTCCTTTGACGCGCTTTCATGGTCCTGGGATGGAACGTTCAAGACATGCCGAGTTTCATTCTTTTCCTGGCACGATGACGAGCGCGAGCTCACCGCTAACATTCAACTGATGCGGCAGGTCTTCGAGCTTCATGCCAGCTTTCAGCTTCAGCGTGACGAGTCTAGTTGTAGAGCCCTTTTCTAGCATACCTTTAACATGCCAGCGCTCCCGGGAAACTTCCGACACCTTTCCGTACGGCGCAAATGCAGCACGAACATCTTCGTCTGGCACGTTTTGTAGTAGCCAGTGAAGTTTGAGTCGCACGTCCTGGTTCGCCGGGTCAATCACCAAGCAGCGACCGTTTTTCACAGACAGCTCACCTACACTTACAATCTTGTTGACGGCTTGAGTATCCTTGAGAGTGACGGCCCAGACGTGGCTCATCCGATACGCCCCCATAGCGATAACATCGGGGATTAGCGAGTGTTGTGCTAAAGCATCCCGGAAATCTTCCACCCGGTACGGGCGAGCCCTGATATCGGCGTGCAAAAAAACGGTATTCAAAACGAACCGACCTGTTGGCAGTGCAGGCAAAACGACCTGGTAAGTATATTCCTCTTCAGCAGTCCTGTTACCGCGGCCTGACATGACCGCTGAAACCGCTCCTGAGGAGCCCTGCATTATGCGTCCGTTCACTGGCGTGGCCGGAAGCAGAATCCTCATCCATTAGGCCACGAGGGCACTTTTTTTTTTTAGCATAACCGGTGGATGACCTTTCAAGCGTTGCACAAGGGCCTCAATAGCAGTGAAGGTCAGGCGTATCTGCCGGCATAAGGAAGCATTCACAAAAGCGAGAAGAAGATTTAATACCCTCGGCGGGATTCGAACCCGCAGTACCCGGTTTAGGAGACCGATACCTTATCCATTAGGCCACGAGGGCACTTTCTTTTCTTTGAGCATAACCGGTGGATGACTTTTCAAGCGTTGCGCAAGGGCCTCAATAGCAGTGAAGGTCAGGCGTATCTGCCGGCATAAGGAAGCATTCACAAAAGCGAGAAGAAAATTTAATACCCTCGGCGGGATTCGAACCCGCAGTACCCGGTTTAGGAGACCGATACCTTATCCATTAGGCCACGAGGGCACTTTCTTTTCTTTGAGCATAACCGGTGGATGACTTTTCAAGCGTTGCGCAAGGCCCTCAATACCAGTGAAGGTCAGGCGTATCTGCCGGCATAAGGAAGCACTGGATTCTGCTTCCGGCCACGCCAGTGAACGGACGCAGGATGCAGGGCTCCTCAGGAGCGGCTTCAGCGGCCATGTCAGGCCGCGGTAACAGGACTGCGGAACAGGACAATACTTACCAGGTTGTTTTGCCTGCACTGCCAACAGGTCGGTTTGTTTTGAATACCGTTTTTTTGCATGCCGATATCAGGGCTCGCCCGTACCGGGTGGAAGATTTCCGGGATGCTTTGGCGCAGCACTCGCTAATCCCCGACGATATCGCAATGGGGGCGTATCGGATGAGCCACGTCTGGGCCGTCGCTCTCAAAGATACTGAAGCGGTGAACAAGATTGTAAGTGTAGGTGAGCTGTGTGTAAAAAACGGTCGCTGCTTGGTGATTGACCCGGCGAACCAGGACGTGCGACTCAAACTTCACTGGCTGCTACACAACGTGCCAGACGAGGACGTTCGTGCTGCATTTGCGCCGTACGGAAAGATGTCGGAGGTTTCCCGGGAGCGCTGGCGTGTTAAAGGTATGCTAGAAAAGGGCTCCACCACTAGACTCGTCACGCTGAAGCTGAAAGCTGGCTTGAAGCTCGACGACCTTCCTCATCAGTTGAATGTTAGCGGCGAGCTGGCGCTACTGATTGTGCCAGGCAGACCCCCGTTGTGCCTACGCTGCCGGACTACGGGTCACATCCGCAAAGAGTGCCGGGTTCCTCGCTGCGGAACCTGTCGACGGTTCGGGCATGAAGACAGCCAGTGTGCACGAACCTACGCTAGCACTGCCGGGCCTCGGACCAGCGAAGACTCGTCCGAGTTAATTATGGACGAGGCGGATGCGGAGGAGGCTACTGACTTTAGAGGTCAGTCAACGAAACAGGACGCGCCTTCCATGACGGTTTTAAAGAAGAATAAGGTGACGGTCTCTAATGAACAGAATGAAACTCTGCATGTCTTGAACGTTCCATCCCAGGACCATGAAAGCGCGTCGAAGGAAAAGTCAGAAGACGTAATCAAATTTTCTGATGCTGAGGACCATCTCAGTACTGAGCCTTCCTGTACTGATGCCATGGAGGGTGGGCAGGAGACAGCAGCCTTAATTGCCGCGAAACGTCCGCACGAGGAAAGCATCGAGGAGACTCAGCTGCCAGGCGGTGTTTGTGGTGAGCCGCCTCCGAAAACTGCGGGCATCCGAAGAGCAACTTTGCGACCGAAGCCGAACTTCTCGGCCGACACGCGGCAGGCGGGGAAACCGCCTCCGTAGTTTTGTGGTGTCCTGAACGATTTGTGGGTCGGCTGCCTACCGACCAGCGTCAGGAACATTCTGCAACCAAGAGGGGCGTGTGCGAAAAAAAATGAAAGACGGTGCTTGGACTTCGTTTGAATGCAGCCCGATGTTCTGCTGGGAGGACATTACATGCACACATACGCCACTGTTCTTCAGAAGCGGAGGCCACGCAACCATGAAGGTAGGCACCATGCTGGTACGGGCGTCTCTTTCTAATTCATGACTCTTAAGCTTAATTTGCCGTTACACGTAGCTACTTTGAATGTCAGAGGGCTGGGAGCGAGAAGGCGACAATGCCAGCTCAGTCGCCTCCTTTTGGATAATGATATAGATATAGTAGCTGTGCAAGCGTCAAAGATTGAGAGCCAAGAAAGCACTGACCGTATGGTGGCTTCTTTTCAAGCAAACTTTTACGTGTGTGTATGCCATTCTGTTGGTGTATCGGGTGGATGCCTTTTATTTATACGTAACACGCTGGGAGTAAGCGTAGAGTCCGTTTTTGCCTGTCCAAGTCGTCGGCTTCTGGTTACTGATTTTACCTACTGTAATTTATGCTGGCGTGTTGTGTGTGTGTATGCTCCCAATTCAAAATGCGAACGTGAATCTTTTTTTGAGTCTATTGAATTGTGGCTGAAGACTGACAAAATCTTGCTTGTACTTGGTGACTACAACTGTGTGTGCTCAGCTGTGGACCGAGCGGCGAAGTGTAAACCTCGAACAGACAGAAGCTCCGACCTGTTGAATGCACTTGTGCATGAGTATGGCCTTGAGGATGTTGGCAGTGTGTTCTCCACTGGAAACCAGCCAGAGTTCACGCACTTTCAGCGAGATAGCCATGCTAGATTGGACAGGGTGTATGCCTCGGTTGATCTTGTTTCCCTATGTACTGCATATGAGGTAAAACCTGTGTCTTTCAGCGATCATTGTCTCGTGAGTGCAGTGTTTGGTAGGAAAGGAAAGATATCGCGCTTTAACTGGCACCTATGGAAACTGAATGCCAAGCTTCTCGCCGATGAAGAGTTCCTTACGGAAGTTAAGACCGAGTTTGAAAATCGTCTTGCTATGCGACCAGTAAGTTTTGCAGCGGAATGGGACAGCTTCCAAGAGTGGGTCAAATTGAAATCCACAGAAAAGAGCAGTAAGGTGCGGCATAAATAGAAAGAAAAAGAGCTGAATGAGCAACTCCAGTTTCTTTTGAGCATGGAAAGTTCAGTTCCAGGGCATTTCGCCAGTAAAATACGAGAGATAAAAAGTGAGTTGGAAACAATCGACAGTGAAAGATACACAGCGGCTGTTATACGGGCAAGGGCTGAAAAACTTTGGGCTGGAGAAGTACCGACAAAACAAGCGCTAGCAGACGAGAAAAGATACGCCTGCCAGAAAGAAGTAAGGAGTATAAGATATGCCGGCCATATCACTGAAGATGCTAAAGATATTCAGCGTGCGGTAACAGAGCACTTCGAAGAACTGCTTAGCGCTAAGCTTGAGACTGTAGGCGGCTTTCAAACAGATTTTCTAAGACTGATGCCTGCACTGGATGACGAAAGTAATGCGCGCCTAGAAACACCGGTAACGTTGCAGGAGATACTATCTGATATAGATGACCTGACACCTGGGAAGGTCCCTGGGCCGGATGGTATAAGCGCCGCATTCTTTAAAACGTTTCAGCAGTATGCGGCTCAGTTTATGCTCTGTGTAATCACTGAAGCTTATGAACGTAATACTGTTCCATTGTCTTTCTCTACATCGCACATTGTTCTAATACCCAAGACAGATGATCCGGAGAAACGACAGTTGGTGGGGTCATATCGACCGATAAGTCTCACCAATGTTGACTATAAGGTGTACATGAAGGTTTTAGCAAAAAGACTGCAAAGCGTAATAGAAACATTGGTTGGGCCTCATCAAACGTGCGGCATCAAGGGTCGATCCATTGCCACGAATATACATGTCGCAAGAACCGTATTAGAATGCGTTGATGCACTCGGTGGTCAGATAGCCATGATGCAATTAGATTTGGCGAAAGCCTTTGACCGTGTTTCTCACGAAATTCTTTTCTCCATTGTGGAGCATTCTAACCTTGGTGACGTCATAGTGGAGGGTGTTAAAATGGCTTATGCGAACTGCACGACCCGTATTATTGTGAATGGTGAACTGACTGACAGCATCGCAGTACGGTCATCAGTAAGGCAGGGCTGACCGCTGTCACCCCTGCTTTTTGCACTGTATTTAGAGCCACTTTGCTTGGCTATCATTGATAGCGATCGCATTTTAGGATTCAAGCTGCAATCAGCACACGTGAAAATGCTAGCATACGCTGATGACATTGCAGTCTTTTGTGCAACTAGAAAGAGCATCTGTGAAGTCACTGGTGTCGTCCAAACATTTTGTGATCAAACCGGATGCAAGATCAATTGGGAGAAAAGCTCTGGGTTTTGGCACGGTGATTGGGACGTGACACCTGATTTCTTCTGTAAGCTGCGATGGTCTGCTCTCCCAACACGATATCTAGGCGTGCCTTTAGAATGTTATCAAGATCCCAACGTACACTGGGTGGAAGAAACATCCAGAGTGAAAGAAAAAGCGGATGCTTGGCAAGGAAGGCAACTGTCAATGCTTTCGCGCGCTTCTATTTGCAATGTTTTCTTATTTCGAGGCTGTGGTACCTCATAAATGTGTTGTGTATCTCACGAACCTCAATTCAGAAAATGCACCGCGTTTTTGCTGTTTTTATTTGGGCATCCACATGGGAAAAAACCGCCCGGACGAATTTGTTTATTTCTGTTAAAAGGGGTGGGCTTGGCCTTGCACGTCTGTTCTTGCGTCAGGTGGTCTCGCGATTTATATTCCTCCGTGATCAAAAAGATACCTTTCTAAGAACTGTGATGCAAGTGCGATTTCAGAGGCTGCTCCCTGAATGGATTGTGTCATGTGAAAACATGCCTGGTACTGTGACTGGCTACCTGCGCGAGGTTCTTTTTTCGTGCAAGTTGCTAGAAGTGCGGTTTTCTTTTGATTATCTTTCCAATGTTCCCAGATAAAAGCTGTATAAAGATCTCATTGACGTGATGCTGCCAGTGCCTTTTTACCGGGCATTACACTGTGGAGGCCCAGGGCAGGACGTTTTGAAAAGAGTTAAGAAGATGCCCGTGAGGCCATCAGCTAAAACGTTCCTTTTCAAACTTCACTCCAATACGCTCCCTGTTAAAACCTGGTTGAATGAAAAAGGTATCTTCGTCCCATGGACAACAAATTGCCTGTTGTGCAAAAAACCCGAAACAATTGAACACGTTTTCTTACAGTGTTGGGATGCTGTTTTTCTATGGGACGTCCTCCAAAGGACAATTAAAAAGGAACTTCCATTAACTCCTTACGGTATAAGATTCCTACCAGTGCAGAACGATGATGCACCTTATGATTTAATTATGCTTCTTGGCCTCCATAGTTTGTGGAAAACACTAATGCAGGTGCGTCATGCAGATACAGATACACGATCTGCGCGTGAAAACTTTATTGAAAGTGCTGTGTATATACGCGAAACTTTCAGGATGCAGCAGGATCCGCCACAATGGCATTCTCTGTTTGATGAGTTGGTGCACTTGAAAAGATTTTAGCCGCGTGCGCGTTAGCTCAAGTGTAGTTGACGTGTTTTATCATGTGTATTTTTGGTTTGTGTTTCATGGCAATAAAGAAAAAATAAATAAGGAAGCATTCACGAAAGCGAGAAGAAAATGTAATACCCTCGGCGGGATTCGAACCCGCAGTACATGGTTTAGGAGACCGATGCCTTATCCATTAGGCCACGGCGGCTTTTTTTTTTCTTTATTTCCTGACCGAGGACGTACACAAAAAAGACACATGTGACATCAATAACATGACAAAATAAAAGATCAAGCATTGACTTAAAGCTTCGGCCTTCCTTAGCTGAAGTTGTCGGATTAAAAATCCCTCATATGTGACAACCCTTCAAAACTAACCAACCATTCTGACTCTAGTTTTAACGCTTTCTGTTCATCCACATATGCCCGTATGCTCTCTCTAAAGAGCTGTCTCGCTGAACGTGCATCGACGTCACCATGCTCCACAGCCATTCTGCTTTTCCATATGCTGTGGAGAGCCAGTAGCATCAAAAGATCCAACGGTGTATCATTGTTCGCTTCTACTTTCAAGAATCGAATACCATGTGGGCTTATGGGTAGTTCCTTTTTAAGCGTCCTCTGGAGCACGTCCCATAAAAATACGGCGTCCCAGCATTCGAGAAACACGTGTTCAATCGTCTCCTCTTTCCTGCATATTATGCAGTGGACACCCCAGGGTACAAAAAGCCCTTTCTGTTCCTTCCATTTCTTTACCTCCAATGTTCCAGTGTGCAGCTTAAAAAAGAACGTTTTCATCCCTGCCGGCACCATCATCCTCTTCACTCTTTTAAGAACATTTTTGCCCCCGTTAGACGAGTACACAGCTCTGTACAACGGTTCTGGAAGCACCACATCGCACAAGTCTTTATACAGTTTTTTCCGGTTTACACTCCACAAATAGTCTAAAGTAAACCGCACCATCAAGAACCTGTACGCCAAGACCACTTCCCTTAGATACCCGTGGACACCTCCTGACATGCGGTCAGAAGAAACGACAATTCCCGGGAGAGCTTGACCCAGGCGTAACTGACAGACCGTACGAAGAAATGGATTTTTCACATTCCTCAAAAACATGAAACGATTGACTAACTGGCGCAGAAACAGATGTGCCAAACCAAGCCCGCCGTCCTTCACCCGGCGGAAGAGATTTGTCCGACTTGTCCGTTCCCACGAAGACCCCCACACAAAGACGGCAAAGATACGATGCATCTTTTGGACATTAGCTCTTGAACAATATAACACTTGAAGCACGTACCAAACTTTTGTCACTAAAAACAAATTACAAATCGTGGCCTTCGCAAACACCGACCACTGCCATCCATTCCATTTGTCCACTCTATCTTTCAATTTACCGACTTGGTTTTTCCAGTATGGGTCACTGTCCCGATACGATTCAAGAGGGGCACCAAGGTAGCTGACAGGGTTGGTAACAAATTTCATGTTAGCAAAAATGCCTGGGGTCGCTGGCCAGTCACCGTGCCAGAAGCCCAGGCACTTGCCCCAGTTAACAGCACTGCCGCTTACAGTGCAAAAATCTTTTACAGTTTTCACAACTTCTACGATGCTTTCGTAGTCTACACAAAACATCGCGACATCATCGGCATAAGCCAAAAGCTTCACTTCTGCTTGATGCAGCTTGAAGCCCCGCATTTTCTCATGCTTGATAATGCTTAAACATAAGGGGTCAAGATAGATACAAAAGAGAAGAGGTGAAAGGGGGCAACCTTGACGAACTGAGCGTTGGACAGCAATACTGTCACCGACAGATTTGTTCACAATTAGTCTAGTTGTACAAGCACTGTAAGCCATAGCCACTCCTTCTCTGATGACGCATTCGACCTTGACATAGTCTAATATACACAAAAGCAAGTCGTGGGGCACTCTATCAAAAGCCTTTTCAAGATCTATTTGGAGCATTGCTACTCCAAGTCCACCAGTATCGCAACATTCAAGAATGGCCCTCGCGATGTGAATGTTTCGTAAAAATGGACCTGTCTTTAATACCGCATGTTTGGTGGTCTCCAACAATATCTTTAATAACTGTTTGCAGTCTTTTAGCTAGTATTTTCATAAAAATTTTATAGTCGACATTGGTTAAACTAATCGGCCGGTAAGAGGTAACACTGCGTAATTGACCTCGGTCCTCCGTTTTGGGAATTAGCACAGTATGAGAAGATGCAAAGGACGGCGGCAGCACATTAAGGTCATATGCTTCATTATACACTTTTTCCAGTACCGGCGAGAGAAAATCCTGGAAAGCTTTATAAAATGCGGCGCTAAGTCCATCAGGGCCAGGCGATTTGCCGGGGTTCAAATTCCCAATAGCACATTTCACTTCGTCCTCCGTGATGGGGGTCTCTAGCACACGTGTCGTCTTTTCATCGAGTTGTGGCATTAAAGGCAAATAAACTCTCTTGAAACTCTCGATATCTTCTACTTCTACTTCAGGCCACGAGGCCACTTTCTTTTCTTTGAGCATAACCGGTGGATGACTTTTCAAGCGTTGCGCAAGGGCCTCAATAGCAGTGAAGGTCAGGCGTACCTGCCGGCATAAGGAAGCATTCTCAAAAGCGAGAAAAAAATTTGATACCCTCGGCGGGATTCGAACCCGCAGTCCCCGGTTTAGGAGACCGATGCCTTATCCATTAGGCCACGAGGGCATTTTTTTTTCTTTATTGCATGGAAAAACTTCCGTAAAAAGGAACAACTCCACTTACTTAAACATGTCCATGTCTAAAGTTATCGGGCTGCTTAATACGAGCCCGTCATATCCTCAGCCCGACAATGCACAATCATCAGAACATCAAAAGTCTGGGAGACATACACATGCGTCTAGATACGGCATCCAGTTTGGAGGTTGTTCACGTGCAGCATATACGCTTCTCACCAAAGCACACTGCTCCCGAAACACGGATTTCGACGATCTTGGTGGCTCTGCATGCCTGTCGATCATGCGGCTTTTCCAAAGGCTGAACAGTCCCATCAACACAAATAGATCGTAAGGCACGACAGAGTTTTTGTCGGGAGGCAAAAATCTAATTGTATAAGGCGTAATTTCAATGTCCTTTTTAAGAGTTCTTTGTAGTATGTCCCAAAAGAACATAGCATCACGGCACAGAATAAAGCAATGATCAATTGTCTCAGGCACGTTACAGAGACGACAATTTACCGACCAGGGCACAAACATCTCCTTATTGTGAAGAAATGTCTTGACAGGCAACGTCGCTGTATGTAATTTGAAAAAGAACGTTTTTGCAGCTGCCTGAATGCACATTTGCCTAACACGCTTTAGAACAGTGGTGTCCAAAAACCCCAGATAAGGCTGCCGATACAACGGTGTAGGGAACAAAGACTCAGTGAGAGCCTGGGTCATCTGCTTTCTCGAGAGGCTATACAGGTAATCTATAGAGAAACGCACAGTGAGAAAATTGAAAGTGTCAGCAACCTCCTTAAGGAATCCCCATAAACGCCCCTCACGAGCCTGCCCAGTTGGTGCGAATAAGTAAGGCAAATGTGGACTAAGGCGCCTAATGAGCACAGTTACAAGAAACAGATGGTTTGCCGATTTGAAAAAGAAAAAACGGGAGACAAGTTGATGCACAAACAAGTGAACAAGGCCCACTCCACGAGACTCTAAGGGAAGAAACAAGTTGTCACGCCGCATTCCCATTGAGAGCGCCACACAAATGTTGCAAATATTCTGTGTATAACTTGTACTTTGCTCCTCGCACAATGCAGGACTTGAAGGACATACGCAAGCTTTGCAAACAAAAATATGTTACAGACCTGTGCCCTAGCAAACACTGAGAGTTCCCTACCCATCCAAGCCTGCGTTTGTCGCCGCATAGGTACGATTTGTGAATCCCAGTAGGCTGCGCTGTTACGAACTTGGTGCAGCGGAACCACTAGGTACTGAAGAGGACTACAGTCCCAGCATATGCCTCCAAACTGGCTTGGTCTAGTGCCCCAGTGTCCCAACCAAAAACCTTTGGATTTATCTAAATTAAGGGCCGCGCCTGATACATCGCAGAACTGTTCAGTCAAGTGTAAAGCCTCAAGTACACTCTTTTTGTCAGAACAAAAGAGGGCGATATCGTCCGCGTAAGCTAAAATCTTAACTTCACATTGAGCCAGAGAGAAACCACGGATGGCTGCACTGTTAATTATACTGAGACAGAGGGGTTCCAGATATAAGCCAAACAACAATGGAGACAGTGGACATCCTTGACGAACAGATGATTCCAGTGGTATTGGTTTCGTTAGCTCCTGATTAACAATTAGTCTTGTATACGAGTTCATATAGCACAGCCTTATGCCTTTGAGCAAAACGTCACCAATGTTTGCATTCTCCAAGACCGCGAACAAGAAATTGTGCCGAACTTTATCAAACGCCTTCGCCAGGTCAATTTGAATCAGAGCTACTTGGCCTGTCTCATCTGATACTGTCTCGATTACTGAACGTGCAATATGGATGTGTGTTTGAATACTGCGCCCTCTGATACCACATACCTGATGCGAACCTATCAAGTCCATGATAACCAGCTGCAAACGAGAACAAAGGACCTTGGCAAAAATTTTGTAATCAACATTACAGAGGGAAATTGGACGATATCCTTCAACAGTTTTCAACCGATTAATATCTTTGCTTTTGGGTATTAATATTGTGTGGCCTGAATAGAAAGTGGGAGGCAGGAAACCCACATCATAAGATGCTTGGAATACTTCCATCAAAACAGGCGTTAGGCAAGGCGAAAATGTTTTATAAAATTCGCTAGTAATACCATCTGGGCCAGGAGATTTCTGGTTCTGAAGGTCTGAAATGGCTGATTTAATTTCTTCCAAAGTGATGGGTCCCTCTACTACAGCACATTTCTCATCGTCTAGTCAAGGAAAGTTCTCAAGTAAGGAATTATAATCGAAACCCTGTTTTGGATCTTTACAACTGCCGAACAGCTTTCGATAATAATCATAGAAAGCAGCAAGAATACTAGGAGCATCACTATATGTGCAACCACCATACTGAATTTCCAATATTTCCTTCGTAAGAGCATTCTCTCTTTCATCACTGAGGGCCCGACGTGAAGGTTGCTCGTCAAGAAACCTTCGAGTCCTAGATCTTATTAGGGCCCCCTTGTATCTTTCCGTCGCAATTTGTTGAAGCTCTGCCTTTACGTTATTAATTTCTTCAACATAGGCACCCGGGCTAACCCTCTCTAGCTCATGTAGCTCAGTTAGAGTGCGCCCAAGCTCACGAATGTGGTGTCTCTTTAGGAACGCGATTCTTGCAGAGGCTTCAATTGCGAAGTTTTTGGTTTCCTGTTTGAACAAGTCCCATTTTTGAAAAACTGACAGATCATGGCGTGACCATATGTCTTTCAAACAAGTAGGTACAGCACGCTTAAAGATTTCATCTGAGAGCAGACAGTTATTCATTTTCCACAGTTCCCACCGAGGGTGAAGTATCTGCCGACTGTACCTCCCTACCTGAAGAGACACCATACAATGGTCACTGAAGAAGATGGGCCGCACCCAGTAACCAAACAAATTTGCTAACATGTCTGCAGAAACATACATTCTGTCAAGGCGGGCATTAGAGGAGAACTGAAAATGAGTGAAATGAATACTGTCGCCTTTTTCCTGCCCCACATCCACAAGGTTATATTCACAAGCCAAATCGTTAAGTAATGCAGCACTAGGGTCATATCTCTTACATATTGCTGATCGGTCCTCATCCCTACAAACACAATTAAAATCTCCCAACAACATAATTTTGCGATCTGTGCACAAATGATTAACTAATGAAAGAAAAAAATGCCTTCTGTCTCGCTGTTTTACAGGGGCGTAAACACAAATAATTCGCCACTGCACACCTGAGATTGTGAGGTCACAGCATATAAGTCGTCCCTCGCCATCTATGCAATAAGACATGGCTGTCATCTCTAGTGTTTTGGCCAGGAATAGCATACACCCTCCGGACAAGCCTCTAGCGTGGCTAACAATGATGTTATATTCCGGCAAAAACGGCTCAAGAGCAGCTTCCGTCTCTTCATCGGAGGACAACTTTGTTTCCTGAATTGCTGCTACAGACACATTCCATTTATTTAACAGATGTCTTAACTTCCGACGATTACGCATACCCCTGACGTTAAGGGTAGCGACTTGATATGCTGCGACTGTAGCCATTTTTGGTACTAGTCCTTTTAAACATCATCCCCTGGAATGGGGTGGCCCGCCTGCAAATTGGCGGCCTTTCGGGCAGACATCGCCCTCCTCTTTAAAGTCACCCTTCCTGTGGCCTCTACACAGTGTGCCTTCTGGCTAGCACCATCGATACACACCTCATCATCTGCGGGACGCTTCAAAGGCACTGTGTTGTCCATGTCCTCCTCTGAGACACTCAAGGCTTCGGCCCACGAACCTGATTGGAGCACATCGCTCGCTGCCACACTGACAGCCGACAGAGAACCGGACGCACCAGAGATCGGCGCCACAGACGGCTCACTATTACCCTCCAGCGACGAAGGAGAATCAATGACGAAGGAGGATAGGCGAGCATCCACTGGCAGTATCTTCCCCATGGATTCCACAGGAGGCATATCCAGACGTCCTTCAATGACAGGTGGTTCTTGGGCAGCAAGCGCAGCACTCTGAGTGGCACTCACGGGCGGGCCCGGGTCCGGCGGTTTTGGCTCTGGAGACGCTGGTTCTTGATGGCCAGTCACTGCAAATTCTTCTGAGTTGGTGTGAAGTGCAGAAGGCTTCTGGTCCCCATCAATTTGATGTTCACGACCTAACTCACCAGTTACATCAACAACCTCTGACACATCCATGATATGTTCGGACGCCACGTCATCTTCTCGTGACCACTGGCCTTGACGCAGTCTATCGGCATAACTTAATACACAGTTCTCCACAGTATGGCCAAAGCGCCGGCACTGGGTGCATCGAGGCGTTCGGCACTGACGCCGTACATGACCTACCCGGCTGCATCGAAGACACAGTGGAGGTCTCCCTGGGATAAGCACTAATGCCTGCACCCCATAAACATTAAGAGTGTGAGGAATTGTACTTGCTGACGCTCCGTCCTTGAGCGTGAGGGAGATTTCACGGTTCGCCGTTTCCATGTGCTCCATCCCTGGGCACCGCCACTTTTCACGCTCCACAGATTGAATCGTTCCATAAGGCTCGAAAGCTTCCACAATCCTCCGGTGCTCCATATAGCGTGGAAGCCAAAGCAGCTTAACCTTGACATTCTTTGTATCCGGGTCGAACACCATGCACCGAAGTCCTTTCACAGGGAACTCTGCTTTGTTAATTAGCTTCTGCTTTGAAGAACTACTCTCGCAGGTAACCATCCACACGTGGCTCATTTGGTACTGACCAATGCACGAAATTTCCCGGAGGTCCAAAATCTGTGCAAGTGCGTCTCGAAAGTCAGGTGCTCGGTAGGGGCGACCCTTAAGGTCGGCATGCAGGAAAACGGTATTAAGGACAACATTACCGGTGGGCAGGCGTGGAAGGACAACTTTGCACGCTTCGGTAGTGTCCTAAGGAGTCGAAAGACCTCGGCCAACGGCCGATGCGCTGTTTCCAGCAAGCAACATTTTCAGGCTCAGCCGCCTGAAAACTCAGGCCACGAGGGCTCTTTTTTTTAGCATAACCGGTGGATGACTTTTCAAGCCACCGTAGTGAACGGTCGCAGAATCGTGTGCTCCAGCGGAGCGGCGATAGCGGCCCTTTCCAGCCGCGGAAAGAGGCTCGACGACATGGATGATAGCGAGTATCAGATTATTCTGCCAACTTTGCCGACCGGACGCAATGTTTTTAACACGACTTTTTTTACACGGCGATGTGCGAGTCAGGCCATGCAGGGTCGAGGACTTCCGCCACGCCCTTGCCAACGCTGGTGCGCTCCCCGACGTTGTGGCGTTGGGGGCGTATCAGATCAACCATGTTTGGGCGGTGACGTTAAGCAGCACAGAAGCAACGAAGAAATTGGCGGCTTTCAAGGAACTCGAAGTTTAGGGACCTTGTAGTAGCGCGAAAAAAACACACACAAGACAGGGTACAGGACGAGCGCTCGTCCTGTACCCTGTCTTGTGTATGTATTTTTCGCGCTACTATAACATGTCTGAAGTTCTGCACCAACTAGGCCGACAACACATCTTACTGAAGTTAAGGGACGCCGTTGCCTCATTATCGATCCCGAAGACCAACAGCTGAAGCTGCGACTTCACTGGATGTTGCACGGTGTGGCAGACGACTACATCCTGGCGGCTTTTGCTGCTCTTGGGAATGTGACCGAGGTGACCCGGGAAGGTGGAGAGTTCAAGGCGTCAAGGAGAAGGGGTCCACCACGAGGACTGTGCTCCTGAAATTGAAACCCGGCATTAAGGTCGACGACTTACCTCACCAGCTGCGAGTTGCCGGAGAGCTAGCCCTTGTCGTGGTGCCTGGGCGAGCGATGCAGTGCCTGCGCTGCCGCGGTACCGATAACGTTCGACGAGAATGTAAGGTACCGCGTTGTCCAAAGTGTAGACTCTACGGACATGACGAGGCTGCCTGTGTGCTTTCGTACGCTTCGGCCGCGGGACATGGAACTACGGAACGGTCGGCGGAGCTCACCATAGACGTAGTCGAGGCGGAGGAGGCGGCGAAAGGTGCCGGAGAAGTGCGAACGCAGACACGGGAGACAGATTCGTCGGTGGACTCGGCAGAAAACAGCAATGCTGCGAGAGATGTGGGGAGAGCAGACTCTACACCTGTGCTCCCTAGCAATGAGGAAGGCACGTCACTTGAGCTGGTAAACGCCATGGAACAGGATAATGGGAAGGAGCACTCGGACACCAGCGGTGTTCGTAAGCCAGGCGTCCCAGCCCCAGCCAAGCGATCCCACACACAGTCCGAACCCGAAGGTAACCATGCGCCAGCCCCCAGCGTCGACGAGCCACCAGCAAAAACGGGGTAATCCTGGCGGTCCACGCTACGTCCGCGGCCAAACATTTCGTCAGAGAGACGGGCAGCGGATAAAGTGCCCCCGCTGCCGGGTCTGCCGCGCGCACCGGACGGGGATGGATCCAAAGACGGCGTCTAGCAACGCGCTAGACGGGAAAGGTAAGCACCATGCTTTCGGTCTCTTCACCCTTGATGAAAATGGCGCCTGAAACCACCTTAAGAGTAGCCACGTTAAATGTCAGGGGATTGGCAGGCAAAAAGAAGCAGAGCCACGTGCACCGGCTCTTAACTGACAACGATATTGACGTGCTTGGCGTGCAAGAAACTAAGGTTGACGGGGAGGAAGAGACTGGGAGCATGGTGCGACGTTTCACGGCTAGATTTTACGCCATTGTTAGCCACGCAGTTGGGACATCGGCCGGGTGTGTATTGTTTGTCAAAAAGCTGCCTGGTCTGGTTGTAAAGGGCTACTCCTCATGCTCTTCTGGATGGTGTGTAGTGGCTGATTGTGTATACAGCGGTGTTGAGTGGCGCATTATTTGTGTGTACGCTCCTAACTGTGTGGAGGAAAGAACAGTGTTTTTCGAGAATGTTATGCAGCAGTTAAGTACGGAAAGGCAGGTAGTATTGCTGGGCGATTTTAACTGTGTACTGAATGCTCGAGACAAAACCAGCACACGCGGATTCAGAGACAAGAGCACTGAAATGTTATGCCAGTTAACAAGCGAATGGAATATGGAGGATGTGGCTGATTGCTTGGAAGGACGGCGTGCCGTTCAGTACACGCACTTCCAAGGTTCTAGCCACGCGCGTCTGGACAGAATTTACGCGTCGCTGAATTTGATTGCTTCATGCAATGAATACCGAGTTGTGCCTATGACATTCACGGATCACTGTGTGGTGCAATGCTTATTCGGCATCAAAAAACGAAGCAATGCATTTAGCTGGGAGTTATGGAAATTGAACAATAAATTGCTTAAGGATGATGCCTTGAGACGCGTGGTATTGAATGAATTGAGTAAAGTGAGGCCAGGGACTTTGCTCGAAATCTGGAAACAGTGGGAGTTGTGCAAGGAACAGATTAAAATTAAAGCCATTGACAGCTCCAGTTGCCTGCTGTACGAGAAGAAAATTACAGAAACCCAGCTGAAGGCATTGCTCGCAAAACTACACGAACTTCTGTTCGTGTAGTTTGTAAGGCACCCGGCAGATGGATAGAGGATATTCGAAAAATAAAGGAACAGATTAACCTGATAGAAGACGACAGATACCGAGGAGCGTTAGTGCGTGCAAGAGCGGAAAATTGGGCCTTGGGCGAGATGCCATCGAAAAGGGCACTGGGAATTGAAAAGGCTCATGCCGAGAAAAGCCGCATTGATAAGATCGAAGGGGGGGCGTGCTATCGACGGAAGACGATCATATCAGGCATGGTTTCTTCCAATATTATCAGGAACTGTTCAGCAAAAATGCGGTCGACATGAAAGCTTTCAAACAAAAGTTTCTTGCAGCTATGCCGCGACTAGACGAGGATAAGAAGGAAAGATTGGAGATGCCAATCATTAGGCCTCGAGGGCACTTTTTTTTTAGCATAACAGGTGGATGACTTTTCAAGCGTTGCGCAAGGGCCTCAATAGCATTGAAGGTCAGGCGTATCTGCCGGCATAAGGAAGCATTCACAAAAGCGAGAAAAAAATTTGATACCCTCGGCGGGATTCGAACCCGCTATCACCGGTTTAGGAGACCGATGCCTTATCCATTAGGTCACGAGGGCACTTTTTTTTTAGCATTACCGGTGGATGACTTTTCAAGCGTTGCGCAAGGGCCTCAGTAGAGAGTTTTAGCTTACCGTGATCCGCGGTCCGCTACTGGGATCCGCCACCGCGCGTTCCACTGCGCATACCCAGACCCCCCTTGACGCCGACAGATGGCGCCACATACTGGATGTCTGGATACTGGATGTCTGGTTGACAGTTGACAGCCGTGTGGTGCGGACGCGTGTTCCATCGCTCCTCCGATTGCACGTGGCTACCGGAAACGGGTGGACTGGCGACAGCGGGAGCTTCCGAAGCGTCAAATAGATGAGTTCTTTCTTTTATTAACTTTATTTCGTTTTCAGCTAGTTAGGTTAGGTGCAGCCTAAAGAATAGATTTTAGCTCTTGGTCCTAGCGGCCTGGTTTTTCGTGCCGGCAGCTAGGTTTTCTTGGCGTTCATTGTTTAGCTATCTTGTTTAGATAAATATTTTTCTTTCTAGGCTATTGACATTCGCAGAATTGTTTTTAACGCGTGTTTACTAGTCGTTTCTTGTGTCTTCTTTTGGTAATTTGTATGTTCTAAGAATTCGTAATAGTTATAGTTCAGTCGATGAGCGCTTAAGATGTGCAATCAAAAGAAGGTAAAGTGTACTCAGTGTGAGGCGCAGGTTAATCTCAAAGAAACGGGTTTTGACTCTGTAGGTGAAGCGGAAGGCAGCGACGTTTTGTGTCGGTGTTGCGTACTGAATGCACGTCTAGATAGATTTGATCAAGAAAGGGGCAGTTTAGTGTCTCGTGTGAAGGATTTAGAAAATGAAGTACGTTTGCTAAGGACGGAAAATCAGAAACTGCTTGGACAGCTTACTCAAATTGAAAAGAAAGGGGCCGACTTTGTCCTTGGAACCAACAAGGACGAACATTCCAATGCGGGCCATGTGGCTGGGGCTAGCACTGGCATGGAAGGCATAAGCAAAGTAGGTCAGGCGGATCCGAACCGCCAGAGTTATTTAGAAGCAGCTAAGACGCCGGAAGAAAAGGAAGAAGTAAGGAAGAATGAAAATCTCAGAGATAAGGACACAGATAACCGAAAGCAGAAGCCAACAGTTGGAAGAGGGAGAGAGAAGACCCAGGTGCTTATCGCCGGAGATTCTAACATGAACAGGTGCAAGCGAGATATCTTGGAACGTGTAAGGGGTGATAAGAGAGTGTTGGTTGGAGCCTTCCCAGGGAGAACAATGAGGGCTGTGCTAAAAGAGAGTAAAAATAGGCTGTTGAAGAATTCCGCAGAGCGCAGTATGGTAATAGTAGCCGCGGGTCTAAACGATGTCCTAAATGGTGACGCTGCAGGAGTGGTGGAAAGTTTATCTAAGGGAGTTGACGAGATCAGGGAGATAGCACAGCAGACGCAGATAGGTGTATGCACAGTACCAGAGGTGCTAGGATTGAACGGAAAGATGGAAAAGGACGTGGTGACAGTTAATCAGGACATAAGAAAGTTAAGCCTGGAGAAGCGTTTCGAAGTGGTTGAGGTAAACATGGAGGTACATAAAGCAAGCTTTGGTAGGGCTTTTCAGCGAGATGGCATTCATTTTAACAGAAGGGTCGGAGCAGAGATCGGCTGGCGCTTGGCAGGCAGGGCTGTAGCCTTTTTAGGGGGCCCGCGAGGACTCCGTGCACAGAGGTAGTTAGAAATGAAGCAGAAGAAAGTGTAATAATGGAGGCTGAGCCCCCAAAAATGGCAAAGAGTAGGTCGAGAAAGAAAAGTACAAAAAAGAAATTTAACACTTGGATCAGCTACATAAACATGCAAGGAGGTAGAAAAAGAGCGAAATGGCTAGAGATAGAACAGCAGTTGAAGGATGACAAAATAGGTGTGTACGCTCTTTGCGAGACTCATCTCAGGGATCTAGAAGATCCGCCGTTTATAGAAGGCTACGTCTGGGAAGGGGGCAACAGAACGAGAACGGAAAGAAAGGGTGGAGGGGTAGGTATGTTGATACACCAGGGAACAAATTGGCAAAGAAATAAATCATCTTGTAAAGAACATATCTGGGTTTGAGGAACCATTGCCGGCATAAGGACATGGCTAGGGGTAGTTTATTTAGGAACAGGACATCAATGCAGGCAAGAAAACAGGGGTCTTGTTGAATGTCTCAGTGACGATATAAGCCAGTTTGGAAACGGGCCCAATATTATTCTGCTGGGGGACACGAACGGCCACATCGACGATCTGGATGGATACACGAATTGTAACGGGAAGCTAATGCTAGATTCCTGCGAGCGACACGATCTAGTTATAGTAAATAGAGAAACAAAATGTGAAGGCCAAATCACGTGGGAATTCCGCAACAGGCAGACGTCCATTGACTATTGTCTAATGTCGCAGGAAATTTATAGCAAGGTCACAAAAATGGAAATAGACGAAGAAGGGGAGTGTAGTCTGGGAAGTGATCATAAACGTATTAGTCTGCAGATGGGGCCCTTGATGAAAAGAGAAATGGAACTTAGACAAAACGTAAAAGCAAAATTAAACGACGATCAAATAGCGCAGATAGCAGCAGACAGAGAGGAAGCAATAGAGAAAAGCCCTATGGAAGACTGGGATTATGTACAGGTAGAACTACTCATAAGGAGTAAAATTCAGGAGGTTAAAGTAGCAAACCGCTGGAATGGAAAGAGGAAGCCACGGAGCTGGTGGAATAAGGAAAACAGGGAAGCTATTGAACAACGACGGGCTGCTTCAAGGGAACACCGAATGGCGAAGAAAGCACAGGCTTCTCAGGAAGAAATCGACCAAAAATGGGAATCCTATCGACAAATGAAACTTCAAATGCAGGCCCTCGTCCAAAGTAAAATAAGACAGTCCACCGATCGTTGGATGGCTGATATACACGATGCCTCTAGAGGCGGAGCAAGAAAATTCTGGAACCATATAAGCTGGCTAGGGAAGAAGAATCAAAGAAAGCAAGATCGGATTCAAGATAACGAGGGAAATTGTTTAAATGGAGATAACGCAGTGATCTACATTACATCAGTTATAGCCGAGTCATTTAAGAGCGACGATAGGGTAATCTCCGCAAATCAGGAAGCAACACAAGATAGCAGAATACAAAGCAGCATAGAACTGACCAATCAAAGTTGGACAATGGCAGAAAAACGTATTCCTAAAAACACATCTACAGGAATAGATGGAATTCCGATCAAGCTGATTAATGAACTTGGTCCAAGGAGTAAGGAAACGTTGTTAAAAGCTCTGGAAACAGTCATAACGAATAAGCAAATTCCGGACAGCTGGCGGCAGAGTAAAATGAATTTGATTTATAAAGGGAAAGGAGACAGGATGCACATAAAATCCTACAGACCAATTACCATAACATCTGTTATGTACAGGTTAGCCATGCAGGCGGTGAAATTAAAGGTGCAAGCATGGGTAGAAAGTAACAAGATACTCGGATAACTTCAGAACGGCTTTAGAAATGGTAGGCGCTTAGATGATAGCCTGTTCGTGCTTACCCAATGCATCGAATTATCTAGAGTGGAAAATAGACCTTTGTGTTTGGCCTTCCTGGACATTAATGGGGCGTACGACAGCGTAAGCAGGGAAATCCTGTGGTACATATTAAAAGAAGGTATCGGTTATGAGATACTAGTTCCTACAGGAAATATACCGGGATAACAACGTAGAAATTACGTGGGAAGGGATAAGAAGTACGGAGGATGTCAAAGTATGCAAAGGATTAAGACAAGGCTGTCCTCTATCACCGGTGCTGTTCATGCTTTATATGATAAACCTGGAACGGAAGATACAAGACAGTAACCTAGGTTTTAACCTGTCATATAGATTAGGTGCTAAGGCGGTAGAGCAGCGCCTCCCCGGATTGATGTATGCAGACGATATTGTGCTGCTAGCTGAGAGTGTGGAAGAACTGCAAACTCTAGTTAAGTATTGCGGAGACGAAGGGGACGCTCTAGGCTTCAGTTTCAGCGCAGTTAAGTCGGGTCTGATGATTCAAAGTTTTTCCTCCTCCTCCTCAACGGCTCAACTGATCAGGGTCTTAAAATACAAGGCCTTGAAATACAGTCGAAACCGGTTATATCGAACCCGGATATATCAAATTTTGGTTATATCGAACTCACGAAATATCCCCTTGAAAATCCCATGTAAAAGTATAGGAAAGCCGCGTCATATATCGAACTCAATTTCTCCGGTCGTTCGATATATCGAACTCCGCACCACGCACTGCACGATCGCATCACCCTTGGCCGTGTGCCGCGTGCCGTTTTCATAGCGCGGGAGGAATTAGAGGGGACAGTTCGGCGACAGCTGGTCTGGGCAGCGCCGCGCCCATTCCCCAAAGGCGCGCGCATCTGCAGTTGTAGTTTCCCGCGCGCCAATACGACGTTTGCAAGCCATGTGCGTGGGCGTGCCCATTTTGCTGAGCTATCTCTCTCCTTCAGCACGCGCAACGCATGCTCCAAGCCAGCTCAGCCCGTTTTCAGCGTGTGTTGCGAACCCTCTACGTGCGGCAGCGCGGCGCCGGACGTGGCTATGGCGCCTGCGCCAGTTCTCTGTTTCTTTTTTGTTCGTTTGTTTTTTTTTTTTTTTTTTTGCGAAAGTCATCCTTTCCTATCGTTGGGCTGTATGCGCGGTGTAGCGTAAGATATGGCGGCTGCGGACGTTAAAAAGCGGCAGGGATTTTTTTTTTGCGGGGATGTTTTTTTAATCGTTTATCCTTGCATGTATGAATCAGCGCAAGCACGCGGTCAGCTGCTGCGATCATGACGCCCGCCCCAAGCGAGGCGTGATAAATCGAACCAGGCTTGTGCAATCAAGCCATCACGGGCACTCAGCCAAGTTCGCTCCCCGCCACCGCAGGAGCTATAAAAAGATAAACGCGCCCTGACGTTATCG
Organism: Amblyomma maculatum; assembly: GCF_055883805.1. Lineage (NCBI taxonomy): Eukaryota > Metazoa > Arthropoda > Arachnida > Ixodida > Ixodidae > Amblyomma > Amblyomma maculatum. Next base: position 192,229,440 of record NC_139347.1, read on the forward strand.
CTGCGCAGCATCTTGGCACGCTGCCAATGAGCTGTGGATGAGACGACCGAAACGGACTGACGCGCGCCATCGACATGCAAGCGAAAATGCTCGCGATTTCCTGCCACCAGAAACCTTGTTTTGAGCTGCCGCGGTGGCTCGAGCGGCGAGAGGGACGCACTTCCAACAAGTCTGAAAATTTTCGCTCTGTCGCTGCCGCTCGTCGCTTGCATGTGAGCGAGCTAGCCTTAACGCATTTTTTTTTTCCAAATTCTCGGGTGCAAAAGTGGAGGGTGGGTTCATTATGCGAGTGAGTTGATTACGCGACAAATACGGTATCGTTTTTTCGCATCGTAAGTGCCCTCACAAGCCGATTTCTGTATATCGAATTATCGATATATCGAACTATTTCGCGATCCCCTTCGAGTTCGATATATCCGGGTTCGACTGTACCTAGAGTAGCAGAATATAAATATTTGGGGGTATGGGTAAACGAAGGATTGGCATAGAAATCATGAGAAATCACTTAAGGCCAAAGGGCGAAGGAATGGCGGGATAATGAAGCATAAGGCATTGTGGGGATACAATAGGTATGATGTATTGAGGGGTATTTGGAAAGGAATTATGGTGCCCGGACTTACTTTCGGAAATGCGGTTTTGTGCCTAAAATCAGAGGTACAGTCGACATTAGAAACAAATCAGAGATCCGTTGGACGATTAGCACTAGGTGCCCACGGCAAAACTACAAATGAGGCGGTACAGGGAGATATGGGCTGGGCATCTTTCGAAGTACGGGAGGCTCAGAGTAAAATATTATATGAGGAACGCCTGAGGAAATTGGACAGTAACAGATGGGCAGCTAAGGTATTTAAATACCTGTACCTAAAAAGCGTTGACTCACAATGGAGGAAAAGAACTAGGAAACTAACTAGTAAGTATGATAATGACAAGGACGGAGAAATAAAGAGCATTAAGTAACAGGTGAAAAACACAGAAGGTAAAAATTGGATAAATTCGATGGAAAAAAGAACAGAGTGTGGAATTATACCGAAAATGGAAAATGCAGATCAGGAAGGAAGATTTCTTTGATAACTCAAGAGGCAGTGCCCTACTTTTTGAAGCTAGATCAGGGTGCCTTAGAACACGCAGCTACAAAAAGTTTGTACAATGGAGATGACGCATGTGCTGTATGTGGAAACTCCAGTGAAACAATTGACCATATTATACTCGAATGCAATGGTATCCATCCGGAAGTTGATGCAGGCGCAGTCACTGTTCCTGAAGCTCTGGGGTTTAGAGATAACAGTGGCCGGGTGAATAAACCGGCGGTGGAAACTCGCGAAAAACGGCTGGAAGATTGGTGGCTTAAAATCAGAGAAGTGACATGTTAGTAATGTAGGAGCAAAATTTAATAAATAGAATGATGGTTTAGTTAACCATTCTAAATCAATAATTAAGATAAATGGAGAAAAATGAGCATGATAGCTACTGCTACCACCCCGTTTCAAAGGGGACGCTCTTATTTTCCATCCATCCATGCACACAGACCTGCCGCGTCGGGACCAATCAGCTTGACCGCCCCGCCCACGCGAGGTAGAGAGCCACGGTGGCGGATCGCAGATCACGGTAAGCTAAATCTCTCCAATAGCAGTGAAGGTCAGGTGTATCTGCCGGCATAAGGAAGCATTCAAAAGCGAGAAAAAAATTTCATACCCTCGGCGGGATTCGAACCCGCAATCCCCGGTTTAGGAGACATATGCCTCATCCATTAGGCCACGAGGGCACGGGCGGTGCACATTTATAGTTGACAGAGAAGGGGTGCACAACGGTCTATTGGAAGACTGCAGCCAATGTATAGCACAACTCCCTGACATGCTTACGCTCTCCTGATGTATATTCATTGGTCGTGCATAGACAAGAGGTATACATCAACTGGTATCCACGCTGAAGGTGAGAGCGGTTTTAGCTATTAATGCAATGTATTAAACAGACACCAATATTTAAGTGCTGCTAGAGCATGTAAGGGGGTATCGTAGGGTAAATCCGTCAAGAAAGAAGTATTTCTATAGTTGTAGAAAAAGCGTTCACTTTGAGGAGAACTGTGCAGCGAAGGTACTGCGGCAACGTGCTCCAAATGGCGCTGAAAACGGCGCCTTGTGATATTAAAAAAAATGAGACAAGCGGCTGTTTTATTACATGCTGTTTTCCACCGTATTTTTTCTTGTGCATATATCATCTTTTAAAGAGTAAGGCCAAAAGACATTACAATTCTGCATGTTTTTAGGACTTGTAATTGCAAAACTTAACCAGGAATGCTTTGTAGAGCAGTGAAGCCTAGTGATAGTTGGTTTTTGTTAGAATCATTTTCTAGACGCGTGTAGAAAATAATCAAAAGCGACAACACGTAGGTTGTCGTATTTGATTATGCACAGTATATTATGATAAATTATGGCTTAAGTGAATACACAATGGAAGAGGAGGTGTCCCGGCATCGTTGTTTTTATGAGGGCAACAACCGCCACAACACCAGTGCGTCAAGTGTTGGTTTCTCAAAAATGGTGTGGTCACAACCATGCCCTCAGTCAGGGGGCCTAGAAGGGCCATGAGCACAGCCAGAGGTGTGTTTCGGTGTCAACCCCCCCCCCCCCCCCCCCTCTTGAAATTTTATGAATGCTGCCACGGCGTCCAACCTCCTTTCGGCCTTTTTTCGACCGTCTTTTGTTTCGACGGCATATGACGCCCCATGAAAAATACTTTTAGCCACGCCACTGGCGATGGTAATCTTGTTCTATACTACAGCAAAAAAAAAAAAAAAAAAGAAAAAAGAAAAACAGCTTGCCAACTGCTGTTTTAGATGTCCGGCCAATACTGGAGTCTTTATAAGCATCATGCATTCTAACCATATGCCTCCATGGCAGTGCACAACTTAATGAGCAATAGAATAAGCGGATCGGTGCCGCCGTCCTTAAACAATTAACACTGTGGGACTGATCTGACGCGCTGAAAATTATGACGTGCTACGCTATGACGTACTGTACTGATGACAATAAAACACGGATCGATGTTTTAAAAATATTCGGCATCTATAGCTAGGGGGGCTCTGTGAAGTCTATTTCAACTTGCTTGACAAGAAACGTGGGAAAGCGCTTAAATAATGAAAATAAACACCAAGACAGACCTCTGGAAAGATATCAAGGATGCAAGCAAGTCCTGGTCTTTTGCTGGTTCATTCTGAGCTATTTAGTATATGTGCAAACATAAAATTGTGTTTTTATTACAATGAGTTCCTTGACAATTTTGGACATTTACACATATATCTCTGGAAGCAATCCCATCGATTATGCTGAATTTTTCTTAGATCTTACTAAATTTTCTATTTAATAGCTGAAATCCAAACATTCGAAAACATTTAGAGTCATTTCAGGTGAGGACCATATCTTCTTTTACCCCTTTCCCTTTCATATATATTATCTGTCCCCCTTACTCAATGCCCTTCTGGGCTATGTAAGGTATTTTGAAATAAATAAATAAATAAATAAATCAACAAATAAATAAATAAATAGCTTCCTTTATAGCTTAAGCTGCCTTGGGATGGGAAACTGCATAAGACCAAACCAACACATTTGTTCTCGCAGGTAGGACATGAGTTCATTTTTATCGTTTTTATCAATATATTTATCCTACTCTTTCGCTCTTCGTTCTGAAGGGTACATTGCAGGAAACGTACATAGACCACAGTATAAAGTTGGGGTTCCTGCTATTAAACATGTAAGAAAGGACACTGTGCGAACACTCTGCCAAATTAACGCGAGAAGCATTCTTACTGCATGAAAAAAAAATTAACATTAAAATGTGCAGCATTTCTCGAGATATGAAGCTTGACCCAATGTTACCCTTTAAAGGTAAACTGCTGTGTTTATTTCATCTTAACAAGGGAGGGTTCGAGATATGGGGTAGGCGTTATGTTCCACAACGCAGAAAGAGGACAAGGAAAGGACACAAGAGCTAAATATTAGTCTTTTCATCATTTTGAGTTATTTATGGCATTAGATTGCTCATTGCGTCCCGACTCTGACACACAAAAAAAAACCGTTTCTCGAAATTCCAATTGGGACTATATTTAAAAAGAAAAGGAAATCGAAACCGAAACTGGTTTCATGGCCAAGAATGACGTTCCAGTTGACGAAACGGTCACGTCACATACAATATTGGAGAGATATAAGATCTCTTCGATTTGGCTGCACCACCTGCACTAGTTCAATGGTGCAGCACCGTCGTCCTCATTTTTGCAGTGACGCGCGCGCCCTCTGCACTCTTCTCCTCGTTTTGTCAAGGTGCAAGCCTAGTTCCGCACGAGTTCTCTGACACCTTGCACTTGTTCGGAAGGTAGTGCTGAGATTAGTGCAGCATGGCTGGCATGGCGCGCGTTCTACCCAACGCAGAGCAGACGACGCTCCACGTTCATGTTAACGACATGAGAAAAGAAGTTCGCCTGCTTTTTGGACCCGACGGGTCAGCGATTACCGATGATAATGGGTGCATCTACGAAGCAATAGGTGAGTAATGCTGCATGATGGCGTTAAGCACGTGGCTGGCGAATTTATTGATTGGAAAGGCAGATAGCGGTTGGCCTGTTACTCTGCACTTGGAAAGGAGAAGAAGATAATCATGATAGGTGACGATGTGGGGAGAAGACATACAAACAGACACATATAGGCAAGCGTCATGTTTGTAAACAAAGGTGGCGCTGCGATCGGCAGCGACAAGGGTGTAGGCAAAAACGCTGCGTGCCTACACTGCGCCAAGCGACGCCGCCTTCGAAACCAGTTCGCGAGTGCGAATATTCTAAAGCGTAAGCTTTGCTTGTGCGTAGAAATAGTTTGGTTTATGTCTGGAGAGTAGTTCAGCACTTTACTAGCCGATTACTGATGGAATTAGTTGGAGAAGAGCGCTGCATTGGCTTCCTTCTCCGTGGAATCAAGAGCGCGCGGCTACGGTGGGCGAGTGTAGCAACGTTGGACTGTAGTGACTGATTAAATTAAATGAAAACGAGCAATCGCAATGTATAAAAAAACTAATACCTAGTCAACACTGTCCAACTTACAAGCCTATTGTTAGCGCATGCAAGGACGATAATATGTATGATTGGAAGTGCGTTTTTCATTTGACGACTATTTTGATGGGTACCTTTTCTGCTTCTCCAAGCACCTTCACTCTAAAGAACAAAATTATCGGCAACTATACTGAACTAGAAATCATATTTTTAGCTCACTGTACCAGCAAATTAAGTCATATAATTTCACTGAATAAGAACTCTTCTAGTTCTTTGTAACATTCACCTAGTGGGTGCGCTGCCAACTTGTTTTATCCTGCTCGATAAAAAGACGTTCGACGTCTGTTTAATCGCACAGATGCAGTCAGGGGCATTCACAGGTTAATTTATAAATAAAAAGCTCGTAATAATGGTGTTCCTTTCTTTCTTTTTCTTTTTTTTTGCTATTAGTGTAAATGCCATGTTCTCCACGATGTCTACGATCACTTGCAGCGCGACTTGCGCGATCTGCTGAGCATATTAATATATTGGGAACATTTTTATTCAAATGCGCGTCATATTATTCTGCTTATTTTTCATCCCCCATAGCCAATTCTACTTAGGGACAATAAACGTAATGTACCGTGTATACCACAATTAAATATCTTGCTCAATCAGAGCTGGTTGTCTGGTTAATTCGTTCATTATAATCTTAATGACCTTCAAAAATAAAAGTTAATACTCTGAGAAATAGCGCTGCTTGACTTTGTCCGGATTCTAAATATATTCATTCGATTTCTAGGACCGTTGATGAAGAGTGCGTCACTCGTTGATATTCGGGAAAGTGAAAACAGAGAAAAATTACTTCACTATTCTCTTGGCCTGTTTAGTCAATGATCGCGCTGAAGTGACCGCTAATTGCAGTTTCCTTTGCAGCAGCTTTTGTGTCCTTTTTTGTACGAAAATGTGCACGGGTAGTACCGCAGATGAATGGAACTTACTGCGCGGTTTCCTAGCTGCGTTCGATTAAAATCATACGCGCACGCAATATCAAGCCTACACTTCTTATGGCCTGGTAGTATATACACCAAAACGTGAACGAGCTGCAGGCGTTTGTTATTGCGCTATTCGTCGTGTGGCCGAAAACCAATCACGGCAATTAAGAGTTTCAAGCGAACTGGTCAAGTTTCAGAGCAGAAGTGCAACGCACGTTAGCTGCCAAGGCAATCCGTCGCCGAAGGGTCTACAATTGTCGCGCTCATTGCCTCTGTCATTCGCTCTCATCTTCATCCGACCGCGAGAAACAAGTGAAAACAGGTACCACTTTCTTTTTTGTGCCTTGTGGCGCGACCAACACCTCCACACATTGCAGGAATATTGGGAATAATGCTCTAAAACGCAGCAAGCGCCGCGCTTCCAATGCAGACGGCCTATGCTTTTGCCTACACCACGAAAGTCACTGCTGTCGCCAGCGCCGCCGCACCTCCACTGACGTCACGGGCTGACGCTTGTCTATGCATTGCAACTTGCATGACAAGCGCGAGTCTAGTCCCGTCTTTTGTTAGTCGCGGCCACAAGTAGCCGTGGGTGCTTTAGAGCAGAGTTTTTCTTCTTTAGCATCGCGCTGTGCTGTGCAAATATATTCAGTAACCGTCTTTGCCTCTGCAGACGGTCAGCGTGTGTCGGTGCTGTTCGAGGCCCCTCGGCAAGCCCTCCTACCCCTCCGGTACCATCGCCGCCGACAACGTCGATGATGCAGCTGGCAGTGCAGACGCTGCAGACTTTGATGCCATCCCTGATCTGGCAGAGGCACCCGCTTCTGTAGACGAAGCAGCAGAGCTCTGGAGTGCCCGGAAGACTAATTTTTTTATTTCGAAGTATTCAGAAATGAAAGATTTAGTGGGCAAAACAAGAGTGCTCCGGTACGTTGTCTTTGTCTCTGAAGTGTTGTGCGTCATATCTTGACATATTTTATGTATATAAACGTTTTTTTTTACTGCAGCACACTGTAATACAAACAGGTATTATTTACTTGAACATGCATTCACGCCTTAGCTGCCATGCATCTGAAGCAAACTGTATGGGCTTAAATCTGATGTAATATTCAGTATAAGAGCACACTGCGAAGGATATTTTGGAACAATACTGGAAATATATATATATATACCGGGTGTCCCAGCTAACTTGAGGTTTGTATTTAATTCATATGGCCGTGCGTCTGTCAGCGAGCTTGTGAAGCGTAGTGGATTACCTTCTTGACTGAGCGCAATCGTATCTGCCTATTAAAGTTTCTTTTTCAGCTCGTAAAAGGTCATTATAATATTAACACTTCCAATTATATTACTTACTCTTCAGGTTATAATACGAGACAAAGGCATGCACTAACAATAACCCCTGTGAACGCGCGAAATAACTGTTTTAAATATTCTTTCTTTCCGAGGACAATTACGGAATGGAATAAACTTAATAGCGAGACTGTAACTCAAAGTTCTTTACCAATGTTTGAAAAGTGCCTGCAAATTTTATGAATTTGAGTGCGTTTATATGCTTGTATTTCTTTTTGTTTTTCCCACCCTGCTATGATCTGTACCAGATCGCAGTACCTATAAATAAATAAATAAATAAATAAACAAATAAATAAATAAATAAATAAATAAATAAATAAATAAATAAATAAATAAATAAATAAATAAATAAATAAATAAATAAATAAATAAATAAATAAATAAATAAAACCAAGCATTACAAAATAATATATTTGAGCTAGGTCAGTGAAAGGGCCCCTGAAACGCCATTTACGGCCGTATTTTGATGCTACATGTGTTTAGAGGTGGTCTTAGTGAGCATCGAGATCACATTCAAAAAGCTCTGCGTGTTAGCTGTAATTTACAAATAACTTCGGAAAATTGCCGCTCGCAGCCGATTTGGGCGACTCACCACCGTGCGTTTTCAGCCGCCCAGCCCATGCGACGTCATTGGGGTTAGCGTTATCATTGGCCATGGCCATAAGACGTCACGTGTAATTTTTGCAATTATAGATTTTAAAATTAGCACTATTCTTCCTGAAAGTAGTACTTTATTCGTTAGTTATTATTGTACATTAAAGAAAGGTAAGAATTCTGCGCGCATCTTGATAGAAGCGGAACACTTCCGGCCGAGAGAGATCCGTCTGCTCGCAAAAGCACGTGTTGCCCGGTTGTCAGTCTTGAAATCTCGCGATCCCAACTGCTGCTGCTTTTTTTCTGGTTTGCAATTGACCACCATTGCTGTGTAGTTGGCTGTAAAGCCGAGGACAGGAAAGATGTTATAATGCGACATCGTGTCCCTACAAAGCAAGGTGTCACGCGGGAAAGCTGGCTCCAACGCGTCGGGCTGTCATCGTCGGACAAGCGCCAGGAGCTCAGAGTTTGTGGCCGCCACTTTTCCCGTGACGCATACCAGTATAATCCCAGTTTGGCGCAGCAAACTGGCCTCAACGTGAGACGTCAACGCCTCAAGTCCGACGCTTTGCCGACGCAGTTTCTCCCTGGAATGGTAAGTTTTCTGGGTTGCGAGTTATTGTGGAAACACGCGTAGCATGGCTCGGAGTCTCGCATGGAAGTGCATGAAGCCTAGCGCAAGTTTTGCAGGCGCAGATTCCTTGCGCGCAAACCGCTCTTGCGAGAGGACCACAACAAGTTAAGGCGCTGAAAATGTATGAAAGGGAGCTCTCGCCCTGCGGCGCGCGGATAAGGAAAAAAAAAAAGATAAGGCGACCTGCGCACATGGAACCATGAATTAACATACACTAACGTGTACGCGATCACAACAATTGCAGTATAATTTGCCTGGGTGGTGCAGTGGGTTAGGGTGGTCGACTGCTGTGCCCAAGGCACAGCGGCCGCTTTTCAACGGAAGCGCAGCAAGGGGCCCGCGTACCGGTGCGGACAAAAGTAAACGGAGCACGCTTTTTCTTCGTTTTTCACTCGGTGCATATTTGAAACTGGTAGTCGTGGTATGCGTGGACCGGTAGTAGACGCAAGTGCCCTTTCACGGACAAATATTTCCTGATCTCCAGTGAGGAAGGCGTTATTTTAATTTGACTGAAAAAGCCTAACTGCTCCGTTTACTTACGTCCACACCTGTACATGTGCTGTGCGATGTCACTCAGTGCTGTGCGGCGCCTCGTCTGAGTCGAATTTGGGGCGTTGAACCCCATAAACCAAGCCTGACTTGTAATAAAAAAATACCAGCACACTAATAACAATACAGACCAACTGCATCCCCCCCTCCCCCACCCCCATCCACCTAAAGATATGCTTATTTTACAGTGCGTTTAGTCTACTCTTGATCTTTGCCTTTAACACCTGTATATGCATGTCTTTCTCATTCATGAAGCGGAAAATTGAAGGGGAAATTGGCTCGTTATGATACAATTAATGAAAGGAGCCAACAGTCGAGTCCAAGGTAAATGTGTTTTTTTTTAAATACTTTTGTGGTTGATATTGATCAGAATTAGTCATGTAACGATTTTAGGCAGAAAGATAATTAAATACCAAGTGGAAGGAAAAATAACATGTGGTATATAGATAAAAAAAAAAAGGTATCCCCTATGACCTTGCACTTGCAGACTGTTGTCTCCTTTCATTCTCATTCATGTGCAGAATAATAAAATTGCCAATAACACAATGTTAGTTACGCACAAATTTCCTTTCTTTTCCTAGCATGGCAAACCACTATCGCCAGGAAGCCCGAAAGACCTCAGCACTACACAGGTTTCCTTTGGACAGGTTAGTACTGTTATCATGGTATTAATAACAATGTATATATACTTTTATATTTATATATATTTAGGCCACATATATAACTTTGGAATATGTTGCACACATATATGATGGCTCTATTGCTAGAAGCTATATAAACTAGCACAACTGTTGCTATGTCATTATGCTTTCATGCAGTTACGTGTTCAACCATTGCTTCAGGCATCTACCGGAGGTGATCCAAATACCACAGCTCTTCCTGTAGAGGTGAGAATATTTTCGATAGTTCATTATGTCCAGTGGATGATGCAAGTCTTTTGACATATGTACATGCTTAATTTTCAACTGTACTGAACAGCTTTGTATTATATTGCATATGATGGCTCTATTGCCCGAGTAAGTAAGCTATGCAAATCAGTGCAAATGTTATGTCTGCTTCCATGCACAAGCTCGATCATCGCTTGAGGCACCTTCTGGAAGCAATTAAAATGTAGCTCTTCCTGTATAGATGAGATTATTTTGCAGTTCAAATAGTTAATTTTGTGTAGTGGATGATGCAAGGCTTTGGTGTGCACTGGCACACCAAAAAAAGAAACTCGGAGCACATGTATTAACTGGATTAACATGGGAGACCCGACGTTCAAAAATAATGAGCTGCTGGATTGGTTCATGGAACAGTGTATTAGTCGACTGTCCTGCACTGTGTCTTTTGTTTGTGCTGCTAACATGCCTCCAAATTTTTCAGGGCTCTTAAAACTCCACAAACTACAGCTTGTCTGTGCAAATTTTTTAGTCATATCAGTTCTCCACTTTCAGAATATTTGTGTATGTGTAGCAAGTTGACAATGTTTGCATTTTGTTACGGGCAGTTAACTCTATAGAGCACCTGAAAATGAAAGCATGAAAAATTTCAAATCTGCAACCATCATTATAATTATGAATATCTGTCTGCTGGAAGCATCACCAGCGGGGCCTTCAACTACTCGCACGCATACTGTGGCAACACAATGTGGGAGTGCCATTCTGTTGGTAAGTCATTATTGATAAAGATGTTGTAGTGTTGTGAAAATACGTAGATGGGGTGCTTGCGAATAACTTTAAATATATGAAATTTTTCCAGGCACACAGGTGTCTATGGGATTTAAATCTCTAGTCAGCACCAAGGTTCAAACAGAGAAGCCTGCCAACAGAGAAGTCGGTGGCAGGCTGCTATCACTGGCCGCTCGTTAGAACAGAACTTCTTTCATCCACTTTTGTGCATTTGCTGGCTGTGGCAGGCAAGAAAATTTGTCATTTAAGCACTGTTCATTAGGCAAAAAAAAAAAGAAAACTTGACGAAATACGTCACCTATGTGTCACATATTCACTCATTCAAACCTGCAAATATACCCTCCCTGTGACACAGTCCATTCGAATGATAGCGTTCATAACTCTCATGCATGGCTTGACATGATTAAGGATGTGATAATACTCACAATGGGTCAACAAATATTGCATTGATGAGTCTATAGAGACCATGCCTCATACATACCTTGCACACCACTAATCTCGGACGTGGTGTTAGGATATTCACAGTTGCGTCAGGTAGCAAAAGAGCAATTTTTCCTTACATAATATGGTCATGCTGTGTCTGCCTAGTCTACATTAGTGCTGTGTTTAGAGCTACTACGGAGCCATCACATGCACTTTGAAGTTTAATTTTGCACAAATATTTGAACAAGTCACTAAGATGCACAAGGATATTTGATTCTGTTGTGAAAAAAATATATGTTGCGTAGCCCTAAAGTGTACCTAATTTGCCATGGCATTTTTCTGTTCCCTGTTGATAGAATGAAAAAACAAAATGCATACCTACTATAAACTTTGACAGCAGCTTTATTTAGCACATTTTACAGCCAAGACATTCCGAGATGAACATCCACGGCTGCTACGTATTAGTTCATAATATTAACAATCACATGGCACCAATCGCTGACATCACTGCACTTCTTTTTCAGCGACCATCAGGATGAAACGGCCCAGTCAGCGATTGAGGAACCCCTCTACAAAGAGCGAAAATTCCTTGTGTTCGTGGGGTTGCCTGCGGCAGCTTCTTGAGACCTGAACAATGTGCGGGCAAACAAGAACCCTTTACTTTAGCATAGCGGGAAGCCTTGTGACTGTGAAGGGGACATGCTCACTGCAGCATTCTTTCCTCTGGAAAAGCCAACCACTGGTTGAAGGAAAAGCAGCAAGAAATGTCCTCCTGGCTGCAGGCATCTTGTTCTCTGGCTGCGGTATAGCTTCAGTTCTTCGGTTCCTGCAATCCATTGGGGTGCAAGGCATCACAGAGAGGACCTACTACAACTACCAACGGGCATACTTGCTACCTGCCAGAAATGAGGTTTGACAATAAGGATATCTCTCATACAACATTCAAGTCAAAGTATATGTCATTAACTCGATAACTAGATGTCGCATCCTTTCATGACAACAACTTGAAGCTACAATGCAACATATAAAACATATAAAATGCAGCATATATGCAACAGCGGAGGCATTGTAGTGCAATGCACCTGCTACTGCACATCTCTGTTGCCTTTGGCTACATGTTTAATAGACCAGCTGCATGCTCTAGTACTGAAGGCATAATTTTTGCAATATTTTTTTTAGTAAATGTGCTGTGAGAAAAGTGAAAAGCAATGCAGCATTTGAAACCTGCCCCCCTCATCCTAATATGCATTAAGGCAACCACATGACTGCAAGTTTGTAGCCTCTAAATTGAACATCTCCTTCTTTGCAGCTTTTTCAGCAAAGGCAAGCAGAACTTGCTAGTGAGCTTGTAGGGACAACAACAGACCTGGCAGGGGATGGTCGCTGTGACTCGTCAGGCTACAGCGCAAAGTACATGACTTGCAGTGTACTAGCTGTGCAGAATGGAGACATTTTGCACACTGCACAAGTTCAAGTACGTGAGGTAATGCGACTCATCCTTTCCGACAACTGAGGTTCCTCCTAACATCCCATCCTATCTTACGGCATTTCAACCCTTCTGCTCCAACTTCAGTGCACACGGACGCAAGTGGCATAAGCCTCAGTGCTGTCCTCGTTTAGCGCTATGACGACTGTGAACATGTGATTGCTTACGCCAGTCGGACTCTAAGCAAGACTGAGCACAACTACACCATCACCGAGCAGGAATGTCTCGCGGTTGTTTTCGCCGTGCAGCGGTTTCGCTGCTACCTGTACGGAGAGCCTTTCGTAGTAGTAACCGATTACCATTTAAATACCTGTACCTAAAAAGCGTTGACTCACAATGGAGGAAAAGAACTAGGAAACTAACTAGTAAGTATGCTAGTAACAAGGACGGAGAAATAAAGAGCATTAAGCAACAGGTGAAAAACACAGAAGGTAAAAATTGGATAAATTCGATGTAAAAAAAAACAGAGTGTGGAATTATACCGAAAGTGGAAAATGCAGATCAGGAAGGAAGATTTCTTTGATAACTCAAGAGGCAGTGCCCTACTTTTTGAAGCTAGATCAGGGTGCCTTAGAACACGCAGCTACAAAAAGAAATTTAAGAATGGAGATGACGCATGTGCTGTATGCGGAAACTCCAGTGAAACAATTGACCATATTATACTCGAATGCAATGGTATCCATCCGGAAGTTGATGCAGGCGCAATCACTGTTCCTGAAGCTCTGGGGTTTAGAGATAACAGTGGCCGGGTGAATAAACCGGTGGTGGAAACTAGCAAAAAACGGCTGGAAGATTGGTGGCTTAAAAGCAGAGAAGTGACATAATGTTAATAATGTAGGAGCAAAATTTAATAAATAGAATGATGGTTAGTTAACCATTCCAAATCAATAATTAAGATATATGGAGAAAAATGAGCATGATAGCTACTGCTATCACCCCGTTTCAAAGGGGACGCTCCTATCTTCCATCCATCCATCCATCCATCCTAAGGCTCCTCTATATTTTTAAAGGTAGCGACAACTACACGAGCGCCCTCTCGAGGGGTCCAGGAGCAGCGCTAGCAGACGACGCGTGGCACTCTAGCGTATACCGCGTACTCATGAAGCCGCGCTCTGTGCACACATAAACCGGTGAACTCAACAGATTTGTGTTCTCTGCTGCTCAGGAAACTTCAAAAGACAGGAATAATTACTTAAACATTACTTAAACAGTACAGCAGCTAGGAAACTGTTCATTAATTATGCTTCGAAATTAATAGCAAACTATGAGTAGAAACGATATTTCAGTAAACTTATTGGGCTCGTTTCCTTACTAAAAAATCAGTAGACTGCGAGTGTTCTGCAACTTTTGGAAACATCGTTGCGCACAGAGCTCTGATGAAATAAGGGAGTCATTGCGTTTGTAACTGTTCGGATATACTCCGTTGTACAACCTTTTTTTTTTTTTGGCTGGAGTTTATTTCGTTTACAGTATTCCAATAGCTTTATTTTGGAGAAAAAGTCAGTTTTTTTGCAGGTGTGCATTACCAACGCATGTATATCTTCCAACAAATACCAAAAAAAATTCGGGTATGCTGTGATACAGAGCTCACTGATAATGTTTTCTGACTTTTCTATTATTTATTTGCTTTTATTGGTTTCCTTATAGCCTGCCGGGCAATAATATCACCAGTAAACTTGGATGCCGCCTCTTGAAACTTGACGAGTCCCTGTGCGCGTTCAGCGGAACTTGTTAGCATTCGATGCAAAGCTGCGAGACTCCTCCGTTAAAACAATGGCTCAATTGCGTTTCATACACACGTTGTTTTTTCACTTTTTATGGTACAAAGTTTTATTTTTATTTTTTAATTTTATACACTGATATTTAGCATAGGCAAATTTTGACTTTCCAATTCGATCGCTTTGACACATTCGCAACCTCCTCTTTTTCCAGTGTTTCATTTTTCATTTATATCAATTAACTGATCAATTGTACGGACTAAATTTTCGTAATAAGCATAATCAAGCATTGGCTTTTCATTCTGAGCATTTTGGCAGCATTGACTCCACGCGTAATATTGCAGTCCTGATCTCTTCGGGAAAGTAAGGAGGCTCGAAACGGCAGTGACTTTTCACTAGGCATCCACAGTGCAAGTAATGACTACATAGTCATAGCGTTCTTGATATTTTGCTCGTGAAATAGCATATGCCCAAACAAAGGCCATCCCATGTAAGCGAACGGCTTTTTAAGCAGACAGAAATCACTTCGCATAGTCGGGCGTTTTCCGTGGCCATGAAAATCTTACGCCCGATTTCATGAGGCGGTTGCTATTATTTATTTATTTATTTATTTATTTACAATACCCTCAGGGCCCGTAAAGGCATTGAAGAGGGGAGTGGGTTAACAACAGAACAAAGCATAACCGTATCGTTTACAAGGGTATGAATTTCAAAAATATCTAAAATACAACAATAAATACAAAAAATTAGATACAATAAGAAGCAGTGCAAAAGTCCTGTCAGTATACAATATTAGCTAAAGCAGTACGAAAATTTGAGTTATCATTGATGGAAACAATATCTGCGGGAAGATGGTTCCATTCAGTCGATGTTCGGGGTATGAATGACTGTAAGAAAGCGTGTGTATTACATCTACCGAGGCCGATTTTATGATGATGGTCAATGCGATGGGATACGTAGTGAGGTTGAAGAAAGAATTCGTCACTCAGGCTAGGATGATGATAGAGCTTGTGGAACAGGACTAAGCGAGATATTTTGCGACGTGATCTTAATGATGGAAGTTGAAGGTCGGACTTCATGGCTGTAATACTTTCGGTTCGGCTGTAATTAGAATAAATGAAACGGACGGAGTTATTTTGAACAAGTTCTATAGCGGTGATTAATTTTTCATAACCTGGATCCCATACAGATGATGCATAGTCTAATTTAGGGCGTATTAGTGTTTTATATAGCAATAACTTTAATGACGATGGAGCTCTCGAAAAGGCACGGCGTAAGTAACCAAGCATGCGGTTAGCGTTGTTAATTACATATTCAATATGGGTTGTCCACGTGAGGTTAGATGAAATAATTATGCCCAGGTACTTATACGAGTTTGTTGATTCCAAAGGAACGTTATTCAAATAGTAAACATGCGAGTCATTAGAAATCCTTGTTACACGCATGCATTTACATTTACTAATATTAAGTTGCATTAACCATTTTTCACACCAGGTAGCAATCGCAGTGAGATCAGTTTGAAGACGGTTAATATCATCTGGGTTTTTAATTTCACGGAAAATAACGCAATCATCGGCAAAGAGGTGCATGTTAGAAGTTATCTCAGAGGGCAGGTCGTTTATGTAAATTAAAAAGAGTAAAGGTCCTAGTACGGATCCTTGAGGTACACCGGAGTTCACATCAGAAAGCGAAGAGTTATGACCGTTTACTGATACGAATTGTGAGCGGTTAGTAAGAAAGCATTCAATCCATTTTAAAACGTTTGGTTCAATGTTAAGATGACGAAGTTTTTGAAGCAGCAGTTTATGAAAAACCTTGTCGAAAGCCTTAGAAAAATCTAAAAATATGCAATCAGCGAATGAGGATCGATCCAGAATGCGGTGCAGTTTATGGGTGAAAGATAAGAGCTGAGTTTCACATGAGTACGACTTACGAAAACCATGTTGTGCCATTGTAAAGAACGAGTTTGATTCAAGGAATACTGTCACTGCTTTGAAGATTATGTGCTCTAGTAACTTACAGCATGTACTTGTTAGAGAGATGGGACGATAATTGTTGGCAATGTTTTTGCTTCCCGACTTATGAAGAGGAACCACCTTCCCAATCTTCCATTGCGTAGGTAATGTACATGTGTCAAGAGACTGTTGAAAAATCTTTGTTAGTATGATGGAACTATAAGTGGAAGTGTTTTTCAAAAATTTAGCGTTGATAGAATCGAAACCGGGAGAAGCATGATAGTCGAGATTTTCAATAAGTTTTGCAACACCAGCTACGTCTACCAAAATTGGGAACATGGTCGGGTAGTTGTAGTTCTGTGATTCAGGAAAGTGAGGACTAGGAGCGCTTGAAAAATTTTTAACAAATATATCGTTTAAGAAAGATGCACATTGGGTGTTGGAAACCTGTTGGCCAGACGAGTTCTGTAATATAATTAAGTTTTCAGAGGAAGGGTTAACTACGCGCCAAAATTTACGGACGCTAGTTTTCAACATGGAAGGCAAAGTATTGGAAAGAAAATGACGCTTAGCGCTTTTTAGGGCGGATATGTACTCTGAAGAAGCTAGTTTATAAGCCGTCCAACGTGAATTAGTAGGCGATGCTTTAGCTGCACGATAGAAGCGTTTCTTTCGGTTAGAAAGGCGTCTGATATGACCGTTGTACCACGGGGCGTGACTATTTGAAATGATGGTGCGGTTTGGAACGTATCTTTCAGTTAAGTCTTTTACCTTGGCTGCAAAATTATCCCAGTTTGTCTGAACAGTACTGTCGTGAAAGTTAGTCAAAAAATTGTCCAGAAAGGCCGATAATTCTCTATTGATAGCTTCAAAGTTGGCTTTTTTGTAATCAAGAATCAATTTGCTTTTTTTGTTCGGCTTAGGGCAATCCAGGCTGAGACTGAAGTTTAGCAACGAGTGATCACTTATACCAGGTAGAAATATAATATCAGAAGCTAAGTTAGGCCGATTAGTTAGAATCAAATCCAGGGTGTTTGCAACATGGTCGGTGACTCTTGTGGGACGCGATATCAATTGTGTTAGGGAAAAAATAGAACAAACGTCTAGAAATTCTTTGGCTTGGGCTGAAAAGGATAACAAGCTAGGAAAAGGATCGTTCCAAGTAATATTTGGAAAATTAAAATCACCAAGCAAGAATAGGGGGGGACGAAGGATATAATGCACAAGCCGCGTTGATGGCGTCATGAAGGTCGTTATTAAATGTAGAGGGATATGAAGGGGAGCGATAACATGCACCAAATATCACTTTCACATGACCTAGGGTTACTAGTGACCAGACTATTTCTAGATTAGTGTCAATTTGGATGCGCAATGAGGGAATTTCGCTTGAAATAGCAACAAGAACGCCCCCTCCACGGTGGCCATTTCGATCACAACGGTAAATTGTGAAGTCACGCGCATTTTAGAAAATTTCAAAATCTTGTATCTGTGTAGAAAGCCATGTCTCAGTCAAAACGACTATGTTTGCAGAACTAGAGTTGACTGCTGACGATAAGGAATCAAATTTATTAACCACGCTTCTAATATTAGTAAAAAGAACAGAAACGGGAGCTACTCTTAAATGGCTACTACCCCTCACTCTCTCCTATGTTGCGGCTTCAATAAACGAGGTAGCATCGGTATTAACGTTGCTATCGCTTGACTTGGTTTCCTTAACACTGCAAGAAATGGGATCGTAAATGTAGCACTTGTGGTTTAGAAGCTGTTTGTTGTAACGTAATTTAAACTTGGGAGACCCATCCCGACTGTTGCCAAATTCGATTAATTTTTTACG
This sequence comes from Amblyomma maculatum, assembly GCF_055883805.1. NCBI lineage: Eukaryota > Metazoa > Arthropoda > Arachnida > Ixodida > Ixodidae > Amblyomma > Amblyomma maculatum. Next base: position 192,247,659 of record NC_139347.1, read on the forward strand.
GGCGAGACGGGTAGAGGCCGAGAAGTCTTCACTAACACCAATGTCCTTGTCTTTGAAATCACTACGCATTGCAAGTATCTTTTCTTTTGTAGTTGCCGAACTTAACAATGATCGGACGGCACTTATTAGGCGCAAAGGAACCTTCGCACGATCAATTGAGTCTGCTGAAAATGTGACTAATGACGAGTTTAGAAGCGATGTTATTTTTGCTTCAGTTTCCTGCCAAGATTCTTTACTGTCTGAAATGCCATGAAAGATTAGATTGTTTCTACGCGATCGGTCTTCTAGTTCATCGAGCCGGGATTGAAATTGGTTATTTTGCGTTGATATTTCATGTACAGAAGACTGAATAGCGGAACCTGCATTGTAGGAGGATGAGCGTAAAACATCATGCTGCAAGCTCTGCCCCCGTGCCCACTGAAGGTGAAACAGACAGGCGGTCCACTTGTATCGGTTGTCGAAGATGATGGCATGGTTGATGCGGCTGGTAGATCGTAGGCGAGCATCACGGCAGGAACTCGGCTGAAGAAGGGCATCGTATCACTTTCGTCTTTGGATGTGCTTGATGTTCCAAGGGGCGTTGTAACATGTGTCGAGCCACAGGATGACGTTGACGGCCAAAACGCGAAAAGCGCAAGTAGAACCTGCATTGTAGGAGGATGAGCGTAAAACATCATGCTGCAAGCTCTGCCCCCGTGCCCACTCAAGGTGAAACAGACAGGCGGTCCACTTGTATCGGTTGTCGAAGATGATGGCATGGTTGATGCGGCTGGTAGATCGTAGGCGAGCATCACGGCAGGAACTCGGCTGAAGAAGGGCATCGTATCACTTTCGTCTTTGGATGTGCTTGATGTTCCAAGGGGCGTTGTAACATGTGTCGAGCCACAGGATGACGTTGACGGCCAAAACGCGAAAAGCGCAAGTAGAACCTGCATTGTAGGAGGATGAGCGTAAAACATCATGCTGCAAGCTCTGCCCCCGTGCCCACCGCAAAGAATGGAAAATGACTTTTTTGCGTCTTCCGCACTGTATCGGCAGCCGAAAGCACAGCAGACCGACGCAGCCGCATGTCACGCGCACGCTTCAAGATTTGAGTTCAGAGATGTAATTCTTGCGTCCGCTTAAACATTAAGTACTGCATATAGACTCCTAAAGATGCAATAGAGGCATCTGAAGTACTTTTTGCTTAACGTATCGGGCAATATCACGCTGGCAAGCGCAGACCGCCATACATTTCAGCGGCGCAGCGAGCACCGCTGGACCCTTTGGGCGGAGCTTGGCGGCGAAGAGGTCACGTGCAACCAACTGGCCTATCGGAGGGAGGGGCGGCTGGATCAAGACCTGTCGCTACCTTTAAAAAATAGAGGAGCCTTGTATGCATCAAGTGTTCCGCCGCAGCTTGGCACAAACTATAAAACACGAGTTTTCTCAGCTTGCGCTCGTACCACAGTCGAGCAGCTTTAAATTGCCACGGGCAAGACAGCAGCCAACAATTTCGCTATCGTTAAAGTGCTAATAATATAAGGCCCACATGCGCAAAGTTAGGCAGCGACTACCCGAAGCTGCATGCTTGCCCGAAACATGCATGCGTGCTCTGACGCTCTCTGCTGCGGTTCCGCGTCTTTTCTTTTTCTTTTTTTTTTGTCAGTGTGTATATACACGCCCCACATTTGCGAGTTCATTAACTCGCTAAATACTGTATTTACGAGTGCGGCGACTTACATGAACATCCATCGCAAGAAATGAATTCTCTAAATGGTTCCGCCACAGCCACATGATTATTGCTTACTTAGATGCATGCCACGATAGCTATCTTTTTTCTCGCACGGTTTTAAAGCAACCTTGGAAGATCGTAAGCACGCAAGTTCGCTAGAGTCCTTACGGAAAACAATTTACATGTGTTTTTACAATATGTCTTATGGCAAGCTTGCGTAATAAAAAAAAAGTTCGATAAAGGTGAAGGGTAATCGGGGCACGTTCAGGCACCTCTGCCGTCATATGAGTATATGCGAGGTTTTCGGAAGTGATCCAGATAAAAACGGATCAGCTTATACGATCAAAAGTGAGAAAAAGCTATTACCTCGTTTGTAAACTACGCGGCCCGCCATAGCATAAATGTCCGCAATTATCACGAGAGTTTCAGCTTATTTCTTGTTTTCACTTATTTGCAATGCTACAGATTGGGTTGCAGTGCTTTATTTTTAATTTTTGCTCCTATGCCTATACACGGAGAGGGCCAAGCCGAGCAAATAAGTTAATTCAAACGAATTATGATTAGACTATAAAATGGCATACACGCCTGCCACACTAGTTAGGAATATTTCCTTAATTTTCAATGATATGCGAAACTTATCAGAACATTTTGGCACTAAACATCCCCCGGTTGTAATGATACTAGCCACTTTCTGAACAAAATTACGAGGCAAACACTGTGAGCAATTTAAAAAAGACGTACATATTTCTTTATTTACAAAACTCATGAGGTGAACAAGAGAAAAACAATATAGACAAGCACAATCAAGAAGTACACACAAACATTTCGTTATTTACAAAGTTCAGTCACCACATATGATGACTACTTGCGTAGTTTTCTATTCGCAAAGATAAAACTCGCCAGACTATGCCCGCAGCTCCTATCTTGCTCAGCAGGTTTTTTTTTTCCGGTAAGCTCCTTGATCAATTACTATTTTTCCTGCGTTGATTAGCTGTGGCCTAAGCAACTTTTCTATGATTATCTTCGTTGTTTCAGTGGCGTGGTCCTTTCTTAGTGCACAAAGCTAGAGCACCTCTCGAAGTAAGCAACATAATCTAGCGACATGTACGCTACACATGGAGTGTAGCGATGTACGCTCCACTGGAATTTGTTTTATTTGCAAGCAAGCGCAGAAGCCTTAGGATTAAAATGGGGAGGAAAAGGAATGTCTCATCAGTTCACCAAACTGCAACAAGACCTTGCAGCTGAGAAACATGCATGCCTCTGACCACTCGAGCATACGCTCATAAGGTTGACTGATGCCGGCTTCACAAGTGACCGTTAGGCACTCAAAGACTACCACCTACACGCGGTAGTCTTGACGAGTAACTGTTTCACAAGAAAAGAAAACTATCTACACGAGCACAATGCGCAAATTCTAAGTAGAACGGAACGCATTATGTAAACGCAGCTAGAACATCAACACTCCGCTTCGGTAGTAAACACAACACTTAAATTGTGAAGCATTTCGGATACACCTTGCGGTCAGTCTTTGCTCGAAAACCAGCTAAAAATGAAAGACTACGTGACACGCTCGTAACAAATTTTTCGTCTATGTACACGCGCAAAAAACGAGAGAACTGCCAGCGGAGATACGCCGCGAGCGGGCTGGACGATGCATCGACGCTTTACGACGCATTAGGGTGCCTCGATACCACCCTACGACGCATAGGTGCGCACTGCCGCCTCGTGGCGCCTGAAGGAACTGACAAACTTACAACACTTGGCTGGGGCGCGCGCCGATTGGAACGGCCGGAGAGAAACACGCGCGCGAGGGTGATCTCGGAGGCCATGACTACGCATGCTCAGATTCCCTTGACACGGATAGATGGCGCCACATACTGATGTCGCCACATAGACCTGCCGCGTCGAGACCAATCAGCTTGTGCGCCCCGCCCACGCGTGGTAGAGGGTCTTGGTGGCGGATCGCGGATCACGTAAGCTAAATCTCTCTATTGCAAAAACGCTCGCACGCGCGTTGTATGGTGGAAATAAAGTCTGCACATCATGACGCAGTAGAATAAAATGTCTGAGATAGCCTAATACAGGCCTCAACATTTCACTATCACACAGAAACTAGTCGGGTATAATGTTTGTGACGTCATAAATGTAGTGTTGCCCGCAGAAATAGTGTCAACTGAGACCAGGAAAATTGTAGCTTAAAGTCGAGGTGCGCTTGAATCAATTATCGCACGGCGCCCAAATTTAGCAATGTGCGTCAAGGTGGAGAGGAAAACAAACAGCAAAATGTTTACCAGAATATGCGAATACCGAAAAACCTTCGAAGTTGCCTTTTAAAGCCCCCCCACCCCTGCAATAAAAAAGGCCCCGCCATCAAGAGAATTCGGCGTCGGCGTTGGCGTCGGATTGGTGAGCGTAAACTCACGGCCACGACTCTGGTAGGTGGCATAGTGTACAGTTTTCAGGTGACATGGTTGTGTCCGGAAACCACGGGACATGGCCAAGCTGCAGGCGGTGCCAACTGGGCCTTGTCTTTAAGAATGGATAGTGGTATTGAAATCCATCCCACCCGGAGCATTGAATACCGAGTTAGACGCGGCGCCTCCATACGCCACGCAGTATCGCCGTCGCCGCTCAAGTCCAGCATTGGCACGGCTTGGTTAAGGCTACTCTGTACGTTCACATTGGGTGGTCTTTCATATGTAATGTGATAGTTTACGAGTATAAACTAAAATTTATGAGCCAACTTTTAAAAACAGAATTAGTAATTAGGCAAGTGACGAGGTGCATGTACGCGAACGAGGAGAGTCGGTAAACGGGGCTCATTCATGCTATGGCGTCCTACCCTTAAAGATGGCGCATAGGTGACACCACCCTTAATTTATTTCATGCTTTTGTGTTCCGCCTATTAGACTCGTGGATGTAGGCATCGGGATGTAGCTATCGTCCAGCACGCTAAACGCTCTGCCAAATGGTTGAAACAATACAGGGTGATGCGACGATGATGCCAATTCGAAAGTTAGACGCATGTGGAGGCAGTAGGCGG